>NW_025728223.1:2752500-3052500 GCF_021461385.2 Schistocerca piceifrons
GATCTTTGAAGGTCCATATGTTGTACATAAGATTGTACATCCCAAAGCATTACTTCTTATGGAACCTTCATCAGGTGTAATTAAAGGATTATATAGTGTTGATCAAATGAAACTCTTCATTTCTAAATAAGTTAATATTTAGTAGATGTTACACACGGAAGAGCGTTCATAGTTTATTCATGTGAAGTTTTTCGTAATAGTTACGTATTATTTTAAAGAATGAAACAGAAAGCTTAAACAAGTGTTCCACAATAATCTACTGGTACTTCAAAAAAGAGAAAGATAACCAAAAGGGGGATTTATATGGAGGAAACTTTGCTCTTAGGTCTAAAGGAATTTTGCGTATTTTAAATTTACTCGGATAGTAGGAACCAAAGGGGATGGTTAATAGTTTTAGGGACCATGGGCGTCCAGAGCTATATGGCTCACGAGAACATAGCAGAGTGCCTTTAATAGAGGTTTGCAATAGTGTTAATATAGAACACACCAAACGGGGCTCTCTCGCTTGTTTCTCCTAAATAAATTGCCATTACCCAACAAGGTGTCCGAAGGTAAAGAAAGCCGTGCCGAGATTCCAAAGAAAGTTTTGCTGGATTTCTTCTTGACCTCAGGCATAAATAAGGCATTAGGGAAGAGAATGACGTAAAGTAAATAGTACTATTAGTTATTGTGAGAAACTTATTAGTAATATACATTCTTGAAAAGAATAACTCTAGTAAATAAATGAAACTGAAACTAATCTATCACAATTTGAACGCTCTGTCCTAATGTACAACGTTAAAGAACGTACTAAATTAGTATTTATTAGCAACTATTAACTGAAGAGGAGCAATCTCCCTATATTCGGTTACGAATTACCATAAGAGCACAATTAAGAGTAAATGACAAATAGTCACAACGATATCGTATTAAAAGGATGAAATCTATCTAATAGCAAGGACTCTAGGTTACGTAAAATGTGAGAAAAATGTATTAACAGTTAAATATTGTATATTGAAAAGTTTTAATTCGGTTAAAACCTGACAAACTGAGCTTGTGGGTGGGGTATGTAGTGGGACGAAATTAAACGTCACCCATCCACCAAAGTCAGCCCAGTTTGCAGGTGACTATAAGTTTAATTTAGTTTTTGTTTATGTGTTTTCTTATTATTTGTAATAAATGTGAATTATCTAAAAGTTTTGTATTTTTTTTATGTGTTTCATGTACGGAGAGATCGGCGCAACGAACGGGGACAGCATCTTCGCTGCCGCGACCAGAGAGGAAATTGCTGGCCGCTATACGTCGCGGGTCGACAGCCAAGGAGCAACAGAAGATCCTGGAACCGAGTTGTTGCGTCGTGTTTCTAAAAAATTAAAAATGAATTTTTATACTCTTTTTGTACAACAATGACGTCATAATGATCTTAACCTTATTGAAAAGTTAGTCACTGTCTGTCAACGCTCAAGTTCACATCTGTATGTGTAGGAAGCTAATAAAATAGTGTATGCTATTAAAATTGAAACACGTGTCTTGAAGATTTATTTATGAAGAGTTATGTGAACGGATTAATAATATATTTTGACAAGATTATTGATTCAGACAGCGTTGGCCGAAACTTTGAGTCTAAAAAAAAAAAAAAGTTTATTTAATGTGTGATTCTGATATCGATTAGATCAAGATAACGTGTGTCGATATAATTTTCTGAGGAGAAACAAACGAACTTTAAATTCGAAAAAGTTACGAAAACCAATTGGCCCAAGTGATGTAATTCTCTGCACACGACTCAACTGATGTTTTACAGTTTCGTTCAAGAACCATCCTATGACAATTTAAAAGAATATGAATCATTTTTGAAAGTGGGTTGTAACTGACGTAGGTGACGAAGTCTGCACATGGTCATACATATAACACCCGAAAACCCAAACTAAGGCGTCGTTACACCGCAATTACCGATGCACTATTCCTTCTTTACTGCATCCCTGGCTCACTCACATTGACGAATTAACACTGAAGTTGCGTCCCTATGGAATACTATGGGTTCTATGAATTATCCATCTAAATCGAGTAACGTTTCTATTGAAAGGAAAATATTTTCTTCTGGGACACGAGTATCTCCATTCCGATGCACTATTCCATCTTTACTGCATCCATAGCTCCTTCACATTGACGAATTAACACAGAAATTACCTCGCTGTTTAATCCTATGGGTTCCATGACCTCTCCTTTTCAATCGAGTAACGTTTCTATGGAAACGACAGGATTTTCTTTTGGGATAAGTGTATCTCCTTTCCGATGCTCTATTACTTCTTAAATGCATCCCTAGCTCCCTCACATTGGCGAATATTCACAGAAATTGCTTCCGCTATGAAATACTATGGGTTCTAAAACTTCTCCTTCTGAATCGAGTAACGTTTCTATGGATACGAAGGCGTTTTCTTTTGGGATACGACTGACAATCTCCTTTCCGATGCACTATCCCTTCTTTACTGCATCCCGTGCTCCCTCACATAGAAGAATTAACGCAGAAATAGCGTCGCTATCAAATACTATGGATTCTATGACTTCTCCTTCTACATCGAGTAATGTTTCTATGGAAGCGACAGGATTTTTTTTGGGATACGAGTATCTCATTACCGATGCACTATTCCTTCTTTACTGCATCCCTGGTTCAGTCACATTGACGAATTAACACTGAAATTGCGTCCCTATGGTATACTATGTGTTCTATGACTTTTCCTTCTAAAACGAGTATCGTTGCTATGGAAACGACAGGATTTTCGTTTGGGATACGAGTATCTCCTTTCCGATTCACTATTCCTTCTTTACTGCATCCCTCGCTCCCTCACATTTACGAATTAACACAGAAATTGCGTCGCCTTGAAATACTGTGCGTTCTATGACATCTCTTCTAAATCGAGTAACGTTTCTATTAAAGCGAAAGGATTTTCTTCTGGTATACGAGTATCTCCTTTCCGATGCACTATTTCTTCTATACTGCATCACTCGCTCCCTCACATTGACGAATTATCGCAGAAATTTCGTCGCTATGAAATTCTATGTGTCTATGACCCCACCTTGTAAATCGAGTAACGTTTCTGTAGAAACGACAGAATTTTTTTTGGGATACGACTTTCTCCATTCCGATGCACTATTGCTTCTGTACTGCATCCCGCGCTCCATCACATTGGCGAATTCACACAGAAATTGCGTCGCTATGAAATGCTATAGGTTCTATGCCTTCTCCTTCTAAATCGAGCAACGTTTCTATTGAAACGACAGGATTTTCTTTTGGGATAAGTGTATCTCCTTTCCGATGCTCTATTACTTCTTAAATGCATCCCTAGCCCCTCACACTGAAGAATATTCACAGAAATTGCTTCGCTATGAAATACTATGGGTTCTACAACTTCTCCTTCTGAATCGAGTAACGTTTCTATGGATACGAAGGTTTTTTCTTTTGGGATACGACTGACTATCTCCTTTCCGATGCACTATCCCTTCCTTACTGCATCCGGTGCTCCCTCACATTGAAGAATTAACGCAGAAATTGCGTCGCTATCAAATACTATGGGTTCTATGACTTCTCCTTCTAAATCGAGTACCGTTTCTATGGAAGCGACAGGATTTTCTTTTGGAATACGAGTATCTCATTACCGATGCACTATTCCTTCTTTACTGCATTCCTGGCTCAGTCACATTGACGAATTAACACTGAAATTGTGTCCCTATGGAATACTATGTGTTCTATGACTTTTCCTTCTAAAACGAGTATCGTTTCTATGGAAAGGACAGCATTTTCTTTTGGGATACGAGTATCTCCTTTCCGATGCACTATTCCTTCTCTACTGCATCCCTCGCTCCCTCACATTGACGAATGAACACAGAAAATGCGTCGCTATAAAATACTGTGGGTTCTATGACATCTCCTTCTAAATCGAGTAACGTCCCTATTAATACGTCAGGATTTCCCTTTGGGATATGAGTATCTCCTTTCCGATGCACTATTCCATCTTCACTGCATCCCTCGCTCCATTACATTGACAAATTAACAAAGAAATTGCGTCGCTGTGAAATACTATGGGTTCTATGACTTCCCCTTCTAAATCGAGTAACGTTTCTATGGAAACGACAGAAATTTCTTTTGGGATACGAGTTTCTCCTTTCCGATGCACTATTACCTCTTTACTGCATCCCTGGCTCTCTCACATGGACGAATAGTCACAGCAATTGCGTCGGTATGGAATACTATGGGTTCTAAATCGAGTAACGTTTCATTGGAAACGACTGGATTTTCTTTTGGGATACGACTATCTCCTTTCAGAATCTCTATTTCTTCTTTACTGCATCCCTCGCTCCCTCACATTGACGAATTAACGCAGAAACTTCGTCGCTATGAAATACTATGGGTTCTATGACTTCTATTTCTAAATCGTGTAACGTTACTATAGAAACGACAGGATTTTCTTTTGGGATACGAGTATCTCTTTTCCGATGCACTATTCCTTCTTTACTGCATTCCTGGCTCCCTCACATTGACGAATTAACACAGCAATTGCGTCGCTATGGAATAGTATGGGTTCTATGACTTCTCCTTCTAAATCAAGTAACGTTTCAATGGAAACGACAGGATTTTCTTTTGGTATAGGAGTATCTCCTTTCCGATGCACTATTCCTTCTTTACTGCATCCCACGCTCCCTTACGTTGACGAATTACCACAGAACTTCCGTCACTATGAAATACTACGGGTTCTATGACCTCTCCTTCTAAATCGAGTAACTTTTCCATGGAAACGACAGGATTTTCTTTTGGGATACGACTATTTTCCTTCCGATGCGGTATTCTTTCTGTACTGTATCCCTCGCTCCCTCACATTGACGAAATAACACAGAAATTGCGTCGCCTTGAAATACTATGAGTTCTATGACATTTCTTTCTAATTCGAGTAACGTTTTTCTTAAAACGACAGGATTTTCTTTTGGGATACGAGTATCTCTTTTCCGATGCACTATTCCTTCTTTACTATATCCCTGGCTCAGTCACATTGACGAATTAACACTGAAATTGCGTCCCTATGGAATACTATGGGTTCTACGAATTCTCCATCTAAATCGAGTAACGTTTCTATTGAAACGAAAGGATTTTCTTCTGGGATACGAGTATCTCCATTCCGATGCACTATTCCCTCTTTACTGCATCCCTAGCTCCCACACATTGACAAATTAACAGAGAAATTACCTCGCTGTTTAATCCTATGGGTTCCATGACCTCTCCTTTTCAATCGAGTAACGTTTCTATGACAACGACAGGATTTTCTTTTGGGATAAGAGTATCTCCTCTCCGATGCTCTATTACTTCATTAATGCATTACTAGCTCCCTCACATTGACGAATATTCACAGAGATTGCTTCGCTATGAAGTACTATGAGTTCTAAAACTTCTCCTTCTGAATCGAGTAACTTTTCTATGGATACGAAGGGGTTTTCTTTTGGGATACGACTGACTATCTCCTTTCCGATGCACTATCCCTTCTGTACTGCATCCCGTGCTCCCTCACATAGAAGAATTAACGCAGAAATAGCGTCGCTATCAAATACTATGGGTTCTATGACTTCTCCTTCTACATCGAGTAACGTTTCTATGGAAGCGACAGGATTTTCTTTTGGGATACGAGTATCTCATTACCGATGCACCATTCCTTCTTTACTGCATCCCTGGCTCAGTCACATTGACGAATTAACACTGAAATTGCGTCCCTATGGAATACTATGTGTTCTATGACTATTCCTTCTAAAACGAGTATCGTTTCTATGGAAACGACAGGATTTTCTTTTGGGATACGGGTATATCCTTTCCGATTCACTATTCCTTTATTACTGCATCCCTCGCTCCCTCACATTGACGAATTAACACAGAAATTGCGTCGCCTTGAAATGCTATGCGTTCTATGACATCTCTTTCTAAATCGAGTAACGTTTCTATTAAAGCGAAAGGATTTTCTTCTGGTATACTAGTATCTCCTTTCCGATGCACTATTTCCTCCATACTGCATCACTAGCTTCCTCACATTGACGAATTATCGCAGAAATTTCGTCGCTATGAAATACTATGTGTCATATGACCTCTCCTTGTAAATCGAGTAACGTTTCTATAGAAACGACAGGATTTTCTTTTGGGATACAGGTATCTCAGTTCCGATGCACTACTCCTTCTTTACTGTATCCCTCGCTCCCTCACATTGACGAACTAACACAGAAGTTGCGTCGCTATGAAATACTATGGGTTCTATGACTTCTCCTTTTAAATCGAGTAACGTTTCTATAGAAACGACAGGATTGTCTTTTGGGATACGAGTTTCTACTTTCCGATGCACTATTCCTTCTTTAATGCTTCCCTGGCTACCTCACATTGACGAATTATCACAGAATTTGCGTCGCTATGGAATACTATGGGTTCCATGACTTCTCCTTCAAAATCGAGTAACTTGTCAATGGAAACGACAGAATTTTCTTTTGGTATACGTGTATCCCCTTTCCGATGCACTATTCCTCCTTTATTGCATCCCTTGCTCCTTTACATTAACAAATTAACACAGAAATTGCGTCACTATGAAATACTATGGGTTCTATGACTTCTCCTTCTAAATGGAGTAACGTTTCTATGGAAACGACAGAATTTTGCTTTGGGATACGACTATCTCCTTTCCTATGCACTATTGCTTCTGTACTGCATCCCTCGCTGCATCACATTGGCGAATTAACACAGAAATTGCGTCGCTATGAAATACTATGGGTTCTATGCCTTCTCCTTCTAAATCGAGCAACGTATCTATTGAAACGACAGAATTTTCTTTTGGGATACGAGTTTCTCCATTCCGATGCACTATTCCTTCCTTACTGCATCCCTGGCTCTCTCACATTGACGAATTAACACAGAAATTACGTCGCTATTAAATCCTATGGCTTCCATGACCTCTTCTTTTCAATCGAGTAACATATCTATGAAACGACAGGATTTTCTTTTGGGATAAGTGTATCTCCTTTCCGATGCACTATTACTTCTTAAATGCATCCCTAGCCCATCGCACTAACGAATATTCACAGAAATTGCTTCGCTATGAAAAACTATGGGTTCTAAAACTTCTCCTTCTGAATCGAGTAACGTTTCTATGGATACGAAGGGGTTTTCTTTTGGGATACGACAGACTGTCTCCTTTCCGATGCACTATCCCTTCTGTACTGCATCCCGTGTTCCCTCACATAGAAGAATTAACACAGAAATAGCGTCGCTATCAAACACTATGATTTCTATGACTTCTCCATCTACATCGAGTAACGTTTCTATGGAAGCGACAGGATTTTCTTTTGGGACACGAGTATCTCCTTTCCGATGCACTGCTCCTTCTTTACTGCATCTGTCGCTCCCTCACATTGACGAACTAAAAGAGAAATTGCGTCGCTATGAAATACTATGGGTTCTATGACTTCTCCTTTTAAATCGAGTAACGTTTCTATGGAAACGACAGGATTTTCTTTTGGATACGAGTTTGTCCTTTCCGATGCACTATTAATATTTTACTGCATTCCGCGCTCCCTTACATTGACGAATTGACACTGAAATTGCGTCGCTATGAAATGCAATGGGTTCTATGACCTCTCCTTCTAAATCGAGAAACGTTTCTATAGAAACGACAGGGATTTCTTTTGGGATACGAGTATCTCCTTTCCGATGCACTATTCCTTCTTATAGCATCCCTGGCTACCTCACATTGACGAATTAACACAGAATTTGCTTCGCTATGGAATACTACGTGTTCCTTGACTTCTCCTTCTAAATCGAGTAACTTGTCAATGGAAACGACAGGATTTTCTTTTGGGATACGTGTATCTCCTTTCCGATGCACTATTCCTTCTTTACTGCATCCCTGGCTACCTCACATTGACGAATTAACGCAGAAGTTGCGTCGCTATGAAATACTATGGGTTCTATGACATCTCCTTCTAAATCGAGTAACGTTGCTATGGAAACGACAGGATTTTCGTTTGGGATACGAGTATCTCCTTTCCGATTCACTATTCCTTCTTTACTGCATCCCTCGCTCCCTCACATTTACGAATTAACACAGAAATTGCGTCGCCTTGAAATACTGTGCGTTCTATGACATCTCTTTCTAAATCGAGTAACGTTTCTATTAAAGCGAAAGGATTTTCTTCTGGTATACGAGTATCTCCTTTCCGATGCACTATTTCTTCTATACTGCATCACTCGCTCCCTCACATTGACGAATTATCGCAGAAATTTCGTCGCTATGAAATTCTATGTGTCTATGACCCCACCTTGTAAATCGAGTAACGTTTCTGTAGAAACGACAGAATTTTTTTTGGGATACGACTTTCTCCATTCCGATGCACTATTGCTTCTGTACTGCATCCCGCGCTCCATCACATTGGCGAATTCACACAGAAATTGCGTCGCTATGAAATGCTATAGGTTCTATGCCTTCTCCTTCTAAATCGAGCAACGTTTCTATTGAAACGACAGGATTTTCTTTTGGGATAAGTGTATCTCCTTTCCGATGCTCTATTACTTCTTAAATGCATCCCTAGCCCCTCACACTGAAGAATATTCACAGAAATTGCTTCGCTATGAAATACTATGGGTTCTACAAACTTCTCCTTCTGAATCGAGTAACGTTTCTATGGATACGAAGGTTTTTTCTTTTGGGATACGACTGACTATCTCCTTTCCGATGCACTATCCCTTCCTTACTGCATCCGGTGCTCCCTCACATTGAAGAATTAACGCAGAAATTGCGTCGCTATCAAATACTATGGGTTCTATGACTTCTCCTTCTAAATCGAGTACCGTTTCTATGGAAGCGACAGATTTTCTTTTGGAATACGAGTATCTCATTACCGATGCACTATTCCTTCTTTACTGCATTCCTGGCTCAGTCACATTGACGAATTAACACTGAAATTGTGTCCCTATGGAATACTATGTGTTCTATGACTTTTCCTTCTAAAACGAGTATCGTTTCTATGGAAAAGGACAGCATTTTCTTTTTGGGATACGAGTATCTCCTTTCCGATGCACTATTCCTTCTCTACTGCATCCCTCGCTCCCTCACATTGACGAATGAACACAGAAAATGCGTCGCTATAAAATACTGTGGGTTCTATGACATCTCCTTCTAAATCGAGTAACGTCCCTATTAATACGTCAGGATTTCCCTTTGGGATATGAGTATCTCCTTTCCGATGCACTATTCCATCTTCACTGCATCCCTCGCTCCATTACATTGACAAATTAACAAAGAAATTGCGTCGCTGTGAAATACTATGGGTTCTATGACTTCCCCTTCTAAATCGAGTAACGTTTCTATGGAAACGACAGAAATTTCTTTTGGGATACGAGTTTCTCCTTTCCGATGCACTATTACCTCTTTACTGCATCCCTGGCTCTCTCACATGGACGAATAGTCACAGCAATTGCGTCGGTATGGAATACTATGGGTTCTAAATCGAGTAACGTTTCATTGGAAACGACTGGATTTTCTTTTGGATACGACTATCTCCTTTCAGAATCTCTATTTCTTCTTTACTGCATCCCTCGCTCCCTCACATTGACGAATTAACGCAGAAACTTCGTCGCTATGAAATACTATGGGTTCTATGACTTCTATTTCTAAATCGTGTAACGTTACTATAGAAACGACAGGATTTTCTTTTGGGATACGAGTATCTCTTTTCCGATGCACTATTCCTTCTTTACTGCATTCCTGGCTCCCTCACATTGACGAATTAAACACAGCAATTGCGTCGCTATGGAATAGTATGGGTTCTATGACTTCTCCTTCTAAATCAAGTAACGTTTCAATGGAAACGACAGGATTTTCTTTTGGTATAGGAGTATCTCCTTTCCGATGCACTATTCCTTCTTTACTGCATCCCACGCTCCCTTACGTTGACGAATTACCACAGAACTTCCGTCACTATGAAATACTACGGGTTCTATGACCTCTCCTTCTAAATCGAGTAACTTTTCCATGGAAACGACAGGATTTTCTTTTGGGATACGACTATTTTCCTTCCGATGCGGTATTCTTTCTGTACTGTATCCCTCGCTCCCTCACATTGACGAAATAACACAGAAATTGCGTCGCCTTGAAATACTATGAGTTCTATGACATTTCTTTCTAATTCGAGTAACGTTTTTCTTAAAACGACAGGATTTTCTTTTGGGATACGAGTATCTCTTTTCCGATGCACTATTCCTTCTTTACTATATCCCTGGCTCAGTCACATTGACGAATTAACACTGAAATTGCGTCCCTATGGAATACTATGGGTTCTACGAATTCTCCATCTAAATCGAGTAACGTTTCTATTGAAACGAAAGGATTTTCTTCTGGGATACGAGTATCTCCATTCCGATGCACTATTCCCTCTTTACTGCATCCCTAGCTCCCACACATTGACAAATTAACAGAGAAATTACCTCGCTGTTTAATCCTATGGGTTCCATGACCTCTCCTTTTCAATCGAGTAACGTTTCTATGACAACGACAGGATTTTCTTTTGGGATAAGAGTATCTCCTCTCCGATGCTCTATTACTTCATTAATGCATTACTAGCTCCCTCACATTGACGAATATTCACAGAGATTGCTTCGCTATGAAGTACTATGAGTTCTAAAACTTCTCCTTCTGAATCGAGTAACTTTTCTATGGATACGAAGGGGTTTTCTTTTGGGATACGACTGACTATCTCCTTTCCGATGCACTATCCCTTCTGTACTGCATCCCGTGCTCCCTCACATAGAAGAATTAACGCAGAAATAGCGTCGCTATCAAATACTATGGGTTCTATGACTTCTCCTTCTACATCGAGTAACGTTTCTATGGAAGCGACAGGATTTTCTTTTGGGATACGAGTATCTCATTACCGATGCACCATTCCTTCTTTACTGCATCCCTGGCTCAGTCACATTGACGAATTAACACTGAAATTGCGTCCCTATGGAATACTATGTGTTCTATGACTATTCCTTCTAAAACGAGTATCGTTTCTATGGAAACGACAGGATTTTCTTTTGGGATACGGGTATATCCTTTCCGATTCACTATTCCTTTATTACTGCATCCCTCGCTCCCTCACATTGACGAATTAACACAGAAATTGCGTCGCCTTGAAATGCTATGCGTTCTATGACATCTCTTTCTAAATCGAGTAACGTTTCTATTAAAGCGAAAGGATTTTCTTCTGGTATACTAGTATCTCCTTTCCGATGCACTATTTCCTCCATACTGCATCACTCGCTTCCTCACATTGACGAATTATCGCAGAAATTTCGTCGCTATGAAATACTATGTGTCATATGACCTCTCCTTGTAAATCGAGTAACGTTTCTATAGAAACGACAGGATTTTCTTTTGGGATACAGGTATCTCAGTTCCGATGCACTACTCCTTCTTTACTGTATCCCTTGCTCCTTTACATTAACAAATTAACACAGAAATTGCGTCACTATGAAATACTATGGGTTCTAAAACTTCTCCTTCTGAATCGAGTAACGTTTCTATGGATACGAAGGGGTTTTCTTTTGGGATACGACAGACTGTCTCCTTTCCGATGCACTATCCCTTCTGTACTGCATCCCGTGTTCCCTCACATAGAAGAATTAACACAGAAATAGCGTCGCTATCAAACACTATGATTTCTATGACTTCTCCATCTACATCGAGTAACGTTTCTATGGAAGCGACAGGATTTTCTTTTGGGACACGAGTATCTCCTTTCCGATGCACTGCTCCTTCTTTACTGCATCTGTCGCTCCCTCACATTGACGAACTAAAAGAGAAATTGCGTCGCTATGAAATACTATGGGTTCTATGACTTCTCCTTTTAAATCGAGTAACGTTTCTATGGAAACGACAGGATTTTCTTTTGGGATACGAGTTTGTCCTTTCCGATGCACTATTAATATTTTACTGCATTCCGCGCTCCCTTACATTGACGAATTGACACTGAAATTGCGTCGCTATGAAATGCAATGGGTTCTATGACCTCTCCTTCTAAATCGAGAAACGTTTCTATAGAAACGACAGGGATTTCTTTTGGGATACGAGTATCTCCTTTCCGATGCACTATTCCTTCTTATAGCATCCCTGGCTACCTCACATTGACGAATTAACACAGAATTTGCTTCGCTATGGAATACTACGTGTTCCTTGACTTCTCCTTCTAAATCGAGTAACTTGTCAATGGAAACGACAGGATTTTCTTTTGGGATACGTGTATCTCCTTTCCGATGCACTATTCCTTCTTTACTGCATCCCTGGCTACCTCACATTGACGAATTAACGCAGAAGTTGCGTCGCTATGAAATACTATGGGTTCTATGACATCTCCTTCTAAATCGAGTAACGTTTCTATTGAAACGACAGGATTTTCTTTTGTCATACGATTATCTCCTTTCCGATGCGCTATTCCTTCTTTACTGCATCCTTCGATCATTCACATTGACAAATTAACACAGAAATGGCGTTGCTATGAAATCCTGTGTGTTCTATGGCATCTCCTTCTAAATCGAGTAACATTCCTATTAAAACGTCAGGATTTCCCTTTGGGATATGAGTATCTCCTTTCCGATGCACTATTCCATCTTTACTGCAACCCTCGCTCCATTACATTGACAAATTAACACAGAAATTGCGTCGCTATGAAATACTATGGGTTCTATGACTTCTCCTTCTAAATCGAGTAACGTTTCTCTTAAAACGACAGAATTTTCTTTTGGGATACGAGTATCTCATTTCCGATGCACTATTCCTTCTTTACTATATACCAGGCACAGTCACATTGACGAATGAACACTGAAATTGGGCCCCTATAGAATACTATGGGTTAAATGACTTCTAGTTCTAAATCGAGTAACGTTTCCATGCAAACGACAAGATTTTCTTTTCGGATACGAGTATCTCCTTTCCGATGCTCTATTACTTCTTTAATGCATCCCTAGCTCCCTCACATTGACGTATATTCACAGAAATTGCTTCGCTATGAAATACTATGGGTTCTAAAACTTCGCCTTCTGAATCGAGTAACGTTTCTATGGATACGAAGGGGTTTTCTTTTGGGATACGACTGACTATCTCCTTTCCGATGCACTATCCCTTCTTTACTGCATCCCGTGCTCCCTCACATAGAAGAATTAACGCAGAAATAGCGTCGCTATCAAATACTATGGGTTCTATGACTTCTCCTTCTAAATCGAGTAGCGTTTCTATGGAAGCGACAGGATTTTCTTTTGGGATACGAGTATCTCATTACCTATGCACTATTCCTTCTTTACTGCATCCCTGGCTCAGTCACATTGACGAATTAACACTGAAATTGCGTCCCTATGGAATACTATGTGTTCTATGACTTTTCCTTCTAAAACGAGTATCGTTTCTATGTCAACGACAGGATTTTCTTTTGGGTTACGAGTATCTCCTTTCCGATGCACTACTCCTTCTTTACTGCATCCCTCGCTCTCTCACATTGACGAATTAAAACAGAAATTGCGTCGCCTTGAAATACTATGCGTTCTATGACATCTCTTTCTAAATCGGGTAACGTTTCTAATTAAGCGACAGGATTTTGTTTTGGTATACGAGTATCTCCTTTCCGATGCACTATTTCCTCTATACTGCATCCCTCGCTCCTTCACATTGACGAATTATCGCAGAAATTTCTTCGCTATGAAATACTATGTGTTCTATGACCTCTCCTTATAAATCGAGTAACGTTTCTATAGAAACGACAGGATTTTCTTTTCGGACACGAGTATCTCCTTTCCGATGCACTGCTCCTTCTTTACTGCATCTGTCGCTCCCTCACATTGACGAACTAAAAGAGAAATTGCGTCGCTATGAAATACTATGGGTTCTATGACTTCTCCTTTTAAATCGAGTAACGTTTCTATGGAAACGACAGGATTTTCTTTTGGGATACGAGTTTGTCCTTTCCGATGCACTATTAATATTTTACTGCATTCCGCGCTCCCTTACATTGACGAATTGACACTGAAATTGCGTCGCTATGAAATGCAATGGGTTCTATGACCTCTCCTTCTAAATCGAGAAACGTTTCTATAGAAACGACAGGGATTTCTTTTGGGATACGAGTATCTCCTTTCCGATGCACTATTCCTTCTTATAGCATCCCTGGCTACCTCACATTGACGAATTAACACAGAATTTGCTTCGCTATGGAATACTACGTGTTCCTTGACTTCTCCTTCTAAATCGAGTAACTTGTCAATGGAAACGACAGGATTTTCTTTTGGGATACGTGTATCTCCTTTCCGATGCACTATTCCTTCTTTACTGCATCCCTGGCTACCTCACATTGACGAATTAACGCAGAAGTTGCGTCGCTATGAAATACTATGGGTTCTATGACATCTCCTTCTAAATCGAGTAACGTTTCTATTGAAACGACAGGATTTTCTTTTGTCATACGATTATCTCCTTTCCGATGCGCTATTCCTTCTTTACTGCATCCTTCGATCATTCACATTGACAAATTAACACAGAAATGGCGTTGCTATGAAATCCTGTGTGTTCTATGGCATCTCCTTCTAAATCGAGTAACATTCCTATTAAAACGTCAGGATTTCCCTTTGGGATATGAGTATCTCCTTTCCGATGCACTATTCCATCTTTACTGCAACCCTCGCTCCATTACATTGACAAATTAACACAGAAATTGCGTCGCTATGAAATACTATGGGTTCTATGACTTCTCCTTCTAAATCGAGTAACGTTTTTCTTAAAACGACAGAATTTTCTTTTGGGATACGAGTATCTCATTTCCGATGCACTATTCCTTCTTTACTATATACCAGGCACAGTCACATTGACGAATGAACACTGAAATTGGGCCCCTATAGAATACTATGGGTTAAATGACTTCTAGTTCTAAATCGAGTAACGTTTCCATGCAAACGACAAGATTTTCTTTTCGGATACGAGTATCTCCTTTCCGATGCTCTATTACTTCTTTAATGCATCCCTAGCTCCCTCACATTGACGTATATTCACAGAAATTGCTTCGCTATGAAATACTATGGGTTCTAAAACTTCGCCTTCTGAATCGAGTAACGTTTCTATGGATACGAAGGGGTTTTCTTTTGGGATACGACTGACTATCTCCTTTCCGATGCACTATCCCTTCTTTACTGCATCCCGTGCTCCCTCACATAGAAGAATTAACGCAGAAATAGCGTCGCTATCAAATACTATGGGTTCTATGACTTCTCCTTCTAAATCGAGTAGCGTTTCTATGGAAGCGACAGGATTTTCTTTTGGGATACGAGTATCTCATTACCTATGCACTATTCCTTCTTTACTGCATCCCTGGCTCAGTCACATTGACGAATTAACACTGAAATTGCGTCCCTATGGAATACTATGTGTTCTATGACTTTTCCTTCTAAAACGAGTATCGTTTCTATGTCAACGACAGGATTTTCTTTTGGGTTACGAGTATCTCCTTTCCGATGCACTACTCCTTCTTTACTGCATCCCTCGCTCCCTCACATTGACGAACTAACACAGAAATTGAGTCGCTATGAAATACTATGGGTTCTATGACATCTCCATCTAAATCGAGTAACGTTTCTATTGAAACGACAGGATTTTCCTTTGGGATACGATTATCTCCTTTCCGACGCACTAGTCCTTCTTTACTGCATCCCTCGATCCCTCACATTGACAAGTTAACACAGAAGTGGCGTTGCTATGAAATCCTGTGTGTTCTATGACATCTCCTTCTAAATCGAGTAACGTTTCTCTTAAAACGACAGGATTTTCTTTTCGGATACGAGTATCTCCTTTCCGATGCACTATTCCTTCGCTACGGCATCCCTCGCTCTCTCACATTGACGAATTAACACAGAAATTGCATCGCTATGAAATACTATGGGTTCTATATTTTCTCCTTCTAAATCGAGTAGCGTTTCTATTGAGACGACAGGATTTTCTTTTCGGATACGAGTATCTCCTTTCCGATGCACTATTCCTTCTTTACTGCATTCCTGGCTCCCTCACATTGACGAATTAACACAGAAATTGCGTTGATATGGAATAGTATGGGTTCTATGATTTCTCCTTCTAAATCAAGTAACGTTTCAATGGAAACGACAGGACATTCTTTTGGTATATGAGTATCTCCTTTCCGATGCACTATTCCTTCTTTACTGCATCCCGCGCTCCCTTACTTTGACGAATTACCGCAGAACTTCCGTCACTATGAAATAATATGCGTTCTATGACCTCTCCTTCTAAATCGAGTAACATTTCCATGGAAACCACAGGATTTTCTTTTCGGATACGAGTATCTCCTTTCCGATGCACTATTCCTTCGCTACGGCATCCCTCGTTCTCTCACATTGACGAATTAACACAGAAATTGCGTCGCTATGAAATACTATGGGTTCTATATTTTCTCCTTCTAAATCGAGTAACGTTTCTATTGAAACGACAGGATTTTCTTTTGGGATACGAGTATCTCCTTTCCGATGCACTATTCCCTCTTTACTGCATCCCTAGCTCCCTCACATTGACGAATTAACACTGAAAGTGCGTCGCTATGAAACACTATGGGTTCCATGACTTCTCCTGCTAAATCGAGTAACGTTTCTATGGAAACGACAGGATTTTCTTTTGGGATAAGAGTATCTCTTTTCCGATGCTTTATTAGATCTTTACTGCATACCTAGCTCCCTCACATTGACGAATAAGCACAGAAATTGCGTCTATATGAAATTCTGTGGGTTCTACAACATCTCCTTCTAAATCGAGTAACGTTTCTATGGATACGAAGGGGTTTTCCTTTGGGATACGACTGACTATCTCCTCTCCGATGCACTATCCCTTCTTTACTGCATCCCGCGCTACCTCACATTGAAGAATTAACGCAAAAATTGCGTCGCTATGAAACACTATGGGTTCTACGACTTCTCCTTCTAAATCGAGTAACGTTTCTATTGAAACGACAGGATTTTCTTTTGGGATACGATTATCTCCTTTCCGATGCACTATTCCTTCTTTACTGCATCCCTCGATCCCTCACATTGACAAATTAACACAGAAATGGCGTCGCTATCAAATCCTGTGTGTTCTGTGACATCTCCTTCTAAATCGAGTAACGTTCCTATTCAAACGTCAGGATTTTCTTTTGGGATACGAGTATCTCCTTTCCGATACACTATTCCTTCTTTAATGCATTCCTCGCTCCCTCACATTGACGAATTAACACAGAATTTGCATCGCTATGGAAAACTATGGTTTCTATAACTTCTCCTTCTAAATCGAGAAACGTTTCAATGGAATCGACAGGATTTTCTTTTGATATACAAGTATCTCCTTTCCGATGCACTATTCCTTCGTGACTGCAGTCCTCGGTCCCTTACATTGACGAATTACCACAGAACTTGCGTCGCTATGAAATACTATGTGTTCTATGACTTCTCCTTCTAAATCGAGTAACGTTTCTATTGAAACGACAGGATTTTCTATTGGGATACGAATATCTCCTTACCGATGCACTACTTCTTCTGTACTACATCCCTCGCTCCCTCACATTGGAGAATTAACACAGAAATTGCGTCGCCATTAAATACTATGGGTTCCATGACTCCTCCTTTTAAATCGAGTAACGTTTCTATGGAAACGACAGGCTTTTCTTTTGGGATAAGAGGATCTCCATTCCGATGCTCTATTACTTCTCCCTAGCTCCCTCACATTGACGAATGTTCACAGAAATTGCTTCGCTATGAAATACTATGGGTTCTAAAACTTCTCCTTCTGAATCGTGTAACGTTTCTATGGATTCGAAGGGGTTTTCTTTTGGGATACGACTGACTATCTCCTTTCCGATGCACTATCCCTTCTTTACTGCATCCCGCGCTCCCTCACATTGAAAAATCAACGCAGAAATTGCGTCGCTATCAAATACTATGGGTTTTATGACTCCTCCAACTAAATCGAGTACCGTTTCTATGGAGGCGACAGGATTTTCTTTTGGGATACGACTATCTGCTTTCCGATGCACAATTACTTCTTTACTCCATCCCTGGCTTCCTCACATTGACGTGTTAACACAGAAAATGGGACGCTATGGAATACTATGTTTTCTATAACTTTTCCTTCTAAATCGACTATCGTTTCTATGGAAACGACAGGATTTTCTTTTGGGATACGAATGTCTCATTTCCGATGCACTATTCCTACTTTACTGCATCCCTCGCTCCTTCACATTGACGAATTAACACAGAATTTGCGTCGCCTTGAAATACTATGCGTTCTATGGCATCTCTTTCTACATCGAGTAACTTTTCTATTAAAACGACAGGATTTTATTTTGGTATACGAGTATCTCCTTTCTGATGCACTACTCCTTCTTTACTGCATCCCTCGCTCCCTCACATTGACGAATTATCGCAGATATTTCGTCACTATGAAATACTATGGGTTCTATGACCTCTCCTTCTAAATCGAGTAACGTTTCTATAGGAACGACAGGATTTTCTTTTGGGATACGAGTATCTCCTTTCCGATGCAGTATTCCTTCTTTAATGCATCACTGGCTACCTCACATTGCCGAATTAACACATTAATTGCGTCGCTATGGAATACTATGGGTTCTATGACTTCTCCTTCTAAATCGAGTAACGTATCTGTGGAAACGACAGGATTTTCTTTTGGGATACGAGTATTTCCTTTCCGATGCACTACTCCTTCTTTACTGCATCCCTCGCTCCCTCACATTGACGAATTAACACAGAAATTGTGTCGCTATGAAATACTATGTGTTCTATGACTTCTCTTTCTAAATCGAATAACGTTACTATGGAAACGACAGGATTCTTTTTGGGATACGAGATTCTCTTTCCGATGCACTATTAATACTTTACTGCATCCCTCGCTCCCTCACATTGACGAATTGACACAGAAATTGCGTCGCTACGAAGTACTATGGGTTCTATGACCTCTCCTTCTAAATCAAGAAACGTTTCTATTGAAACGACAGGGTTTTCTTTTGTGATACCAGTATCTCCTTTCCGATGCACTATACCTTCTTTAATGCATCCCTGGCTACCTCACACTGACGAATTAACACAGAAATTGCGTCGCTATGAAATACTATGGGTTCTATGACTTCTCCTTCTAAATCGAGTAACGTTACTATAGAAACGAGAGGATTTTCTTTTGGGATACGATTATCTCCTTTCCGATGCACTATTCCTTCTTTACTGCGTCGCTCGATCCCTCACATTGATAAATTAACACAGAAATGGCGTCGCAATGAAATCTTGTGTGTTCTGTGGAATCTCCTTCTAAATCGAGTAACATTCCTTTTCAAACGTGAGGATTTTCTTTTGGGATATGAGTATGTCCTTTCCGATGCACTATTCCATCTTCACTGTATCCCTCGCTGCATTACATTGACAAATTAACACTGAAATTGCGTCGCTATGAATTACAATGCGTTCTATGACTTCTCCTTCTAAATCGAGTAATATTTCCATGGAAACGACAGGATTTTCATTTGGGATACGACTATCTCCTTTCCGATGCGGTATTCCTTCTGTACTGCATTCGTCGCTCCCTCACATTAACGAATTAACACAGAAATTGCATCGCCTTGAAATACTATGCATTCTATGACATCTCTTTCTAAATCGAGAAGTGTTTCTATAGAAACGATAGGGTTTTCTCTTGGGATACGAGCATCTCCTTTCCGATGCACTATTCCTTCTTTATTGCATCCCTGGCTACCTCGCATTGACGAATTAACACAGAAATTGCGACGCAATTTAATACTATGGGTTCTATGACTTCTCCTTCTAACACGAGTATCGTTTCTATTGAAACGACAGGATTTTCTTTTGGGATACGATTATCTCCTTTCCGATGCACTATTCCTTCTTTACTGCATCCCTGGCTCCCTCACATTGACGAAATAACACAGAAATTGCGACGCTATGGAATACTATGTGTTCCACGACTTCTCCTTCTAAATCGAGTAACTTGTCAATGGCAACGACAGGATTTTTTTTTGGATACCTGTATCTCCTTTATGATGCTCTATTCCATCTTTACTGCATCCCTCGCTCCCTCACAAGGCGAATTAACACAGAAATTGAGTCGCTATGAAATACTATGGGTTCTATGACTTCTTCTAAATCGAGTACGTTTCTATTGAAACGACAGGAATTTCTTTTGGGATACGATTATCTACTTTCCGATGCACTATTCCTTCTTTACTGCATCCATCGATTACTCACATTGTCAAATTAACCCAGAAATTTCATCGCTATTGAATCCTGTGTGTTCTATGACAACTCCTTCTAAATCGAGTAACGTTCTTATTAAAACAGTAGGATTTTCTTTTGTGATATGAGTATCTCCTTTCCGATGCACTATTCCATCGTTACTGCATCCCTCGCTCCATTACATTGACAAATCAACACAGAAATTGCGTCGCTATGAAATACTATGGGTTGTATGACTTCTCCTTCTAAATCGATTAACGTTTCTATGGAAACGACAGGAATTTCTTTTGGGATACGACAATATCCTTTCCGTTGCACTATTCCTTCATTTACTGCATCCCTGGCTCCCTCACATTGACGAAATAACACAGAAATGGCGTCGCTATGGAATACTATGTGTTCCATGACTTCTCCTTCAAAATCGAGTAACATGTCAATGGAAACGACAGGATTTTATTTAGGGATACGTGTATCTTCTTTCCGATGCACTATTCCTTCTTTATTACATTCCTCGCGCCCTCACATTGTCGAATTAGCACAGAAATTGCATCGCCATGAAATACTATGGGTTCCATAACTTCTCCTTCTAAATCGAGTAACATTTCTATGGAAACGAGAGGGTTTTCTTTTGGTATACGAGTATCTCCTTTCCGATGCACTATTCCTTCTTTACTGCATCTCTCGCTCCCTCACATTGACGAATTAAAACAGAAATTGCGTCGCCTTGAAATACTATGCGTTCTATGACATCTCTTTCTAAATCGGGTAACGTTTCTAATTAAGCGACAGGATTTTGTTTTGGTATACGAGTATCTCCTCTCCGATGCACTATTTCCTCTATACTGCATCCCTCGCTCCTTCACATTGACGAATTATCGCAGAAATTTCTTCGCTATGAAATACTATGTGTTCTATGACCTCTCCTTATAAATCGAGTAACGTTTCTATAGAAACGACAGGATTTTCTTTTCGGACACGAGTATCTCCTTTCCGATGCACTGCTCCTTCTTTACTGCATCTGTCGCTCCCTCACATTGACGAACTAAAAGAGAAATTGCGTCGCTATGAAATACTATGGGCTCTATGACTTCTCCTTCTAAATCGAGTAACGTTTCTATGGAAACGACAGGATTTTCTTTTGGGATACGAGTTTGTCCTTTCCGATGCACTATTAATATTTTACTGCATTCCTCGCTCCCTTACATTGACGAATTGACACTGAAATTGCGTCGCTATGAAATGCAATGGGTTCTATGACCTCTCCTTCTAAATCGAGAAACGTTTCTATAGAAACGACAGGGATTTCTTTTGGGATACGAGTATCTCCTTTCCGATGCACTATTCCTTCTTATAGCATCCCTGGCTACCTCACATTGACGAATTAACACAGAATTAGCTTCGCTATGGAATACTACGTGTTCCTTGACTTCTCCTACTAAATCGAGTAACTTGTCAATGGAAACGACAGGATTTTCTTTTGGGATACGTGTATCTCCTTTCCGATGCACTATTCCTTCTTTACTGCATCCCTGGCTACCTCACATTGACGAATTAACGCAGAAGTTGCGTCGCTATGAAATACTATGGGTTCTATGACATCTCCTTCTAAATCGAGTAACGTTTCTATTGAAACGACAGGATTTTCTTTTGTCATACGATTATCTCCTTTCCGATGCACTATTCCTTCTTTACTGCATCCTTCGATCCCTCACATTGACAAATTAACACAGAAATGGCGTTGCTATGAAATCCTGTGTGTTCTATGGCATCTCCTTCTAAATCGAGTAACATTCCTATTAAAACGTCAGGATTTCCCTTTGGGATATGAGTATCTCCTTTCCGATGCACTATTCCATCTTTACTGCAACCCTCGCTCCATTACATTGACAAATTAACACAGAAATTGCGTCGCTATGAAATACTATGGGTTCTATGACTTCTCCTTCTAAATCGAGTAACGTTTCTCTTAAAACGACAGGATTTTCTTTTGGGATACGAGTATCTCATTTCCGATGCACTATTCCTTCTTTACTATATACCAGGCACAGTCACATTGACGAATGAACACTGAAATTGGGCCCCTATAGAATACTATGGGTTAAATGACTTCTAGTTCTAAATCGAGTAACGTTTCCATGCAAACGACAAGATTTTCTTTTCGGATACGAGTATCTCCTTTCCGATGCTCTATTACTTCTTTAATGCATCCCTAGCTCCCTCACATTGACGTATATTCACAGAAATTGCTTCGCTATGAAATACTATGGGTTCTAAAACTTCTCCTTCTGAATCGAGTAACGTTTCTATGGATACGAAGGGGTTTTCTTTTGGGATACGACTGACTATCTCCTTTCCGATGCACTATCCCTTCTTTACTGCATCCCGTGCTCCCTCACATAGAAGAATTAACGCAGAAATAGCGTCGCTATCAAATACTATGGGTTCTATGACTTCTCCTTCTAAATCGAGTAGCGTTTCTATGGAAGCGACAGGATTTTCTTTTGGGATACGAGTATCTCATTACCTATGCACTATTCCTTCTTTACTGCATCCCTGGCTCAGTCACATTGACGAATTAACACTGAAATTGCGTCCCTATGGAATACTATGTGTTCTATGACTTTTCCTTCTAAAACGAGTATCGTTTCTATGTCAACGACAGGATTTTCTTTTGGGTTACGAGTATCTCCTTTCCGATGCACTACTCCTTCTTTACTGCATCCCTCGCTCCCTCACATTGACGAACTAACACAGAAATTGAGTCGCTATGAAATACTATGGGTTCTATGACATCTCCATCTAAATCGAGTAACGTTTCTATTGAAACGACAGGATTTTCCTTTGGGATACGATTATCTCCTTTCCGACGCACTAGTCCTTCTTTACTGCATCCCTCGATCCCTCACATTGACAAGTTAACACAGAAGTGGCGTTGCTATGAAATCCTGTGTGTTCTATGACATCTCCTTCTAAATCGAGTAACGTTTCTCTTAAAACGACAGGATTTTCTTTTCGGATACGAGTATCTCCTTTCCGATGCACTATTCCTTCGCTACGGCATCCCTCGCTCTCTCACATTGACGAATTAACACAGAAATTGCATCGCTATGAAATACTATGGGTTCTATATTTTCTCCTTCTAAATCGAGTAGCGTTTCTATTGAGACGACAGGATTTTCTTTTCGGATACGAGTATCTCCTTTCCGATGCACTATTCCTTCTTTACTGCATTCCTGGCTCCCTCACATTGACGAATTAACACAGAAATTGCGTTGATATGGAATAGTATGGGTTCTATGATTTCTCCTTCTAAATCAAGTAACGTTTCAATGGAAACGACAGGACATTCTTTTGGTATATGAGTATCTCCTTTCCGATGCACTATTCCTTCTTTACTGCATCCCGCGCTCCCTTACTTTGACGAATTACCGCAGAATTTCCGTCACTATGAAATAATATGCGTTCTATGACCTCTCCTTCTAAATCGAGTAACATTTCCATGGAAACCACAGGATTTTCTTTTCGGATACGAGTATCTCCTTTCCGATGCACTATTCCTTCGCTACGGCATCCCTCGCTCTCTCACATTGACAAATTAACACAGAAATTGCGTCGCTATGAAATACTATGGGTTCTATATTTTCTCCTTCTAAATCGAGTAACGTTTCTATTGAAACGACAGGATTTTCTTTTGGGATACGAGTATCTCCTTTCCGATGCACTATTCCCTCTTTACTGCATCCCTAGCTCCCTCACATTGACGAATTAACACCGAAAGTGCGTCGCTATGAAACACTATGGGTTCCATGACTTCTCCTGCTAAATCGAGTAACGTTTCTATGGAAACGACAGGATTTTCTTTTGGGATAAGAGTATCTCTTTTCCGATGCTTTATTAGATCTTTACTGCATACCTAGCTCCCTCACATTGACGAATAAGCACAGAAATTGCGTCTATATGAAATTCTGTGGGTTCTACAACATCTCCTTCTAAATCGAGTAACGTTTCTATGGATACGAAGGGGTTTTCTTTTGGGATACGACTGACTATCTCCTCTCCGATGCACTATCCCTTCTTTACTGCATCCCGCGCTACCTCACATTGAAGAATTAACGCAAAAATTGCGTCGCTATGAAACACTATGGGTTCTACGACTTCTCCTTCTAAATCGAGTAACGTTTCTATTGAAACGACAGGATTTTCTTTTGGGATACGATTATCTCCTTTCCGATGCACTATTCCTTCTTTACTGCATCCCTCGATCCCTCACATTGACAAATTAACACAGAAATGGCGTCGCTATCAAATCCTGTGTGTTCTGTGACATCTCCTTCTAAATCGAGTAACGTTCCTATTCAAACGTCAGGATTTACTTTTGGGATACGAGTATCTCCTTTCCGATACACTATTCCTTCTTTAATGCATTCCTCGCTCCCTCACATTGACGAATTAACACAGAATTTGCATCGCTATGGAAAACTATGGTTTCTATAACTTCTCCTTCTAAATCGAGAAACGTTTCAATGGAATCGACAGGATTTTCTTTTGATATACGAGTATCTCCTTTCCGATGCACTATTCCTTCGTGACTGCAGCCCTCGGTCCCTTACATTGACGAATTACCACAGAACTTGCGTCGCTATGAAATACTATGTGTTCTATGACTTCTCCTTCTAAATCGAGTAACGTTTCTATTGAAACGACAGGATTTTCTATTGGGATACGAATATCTCCTTACCGATGCACTACTTCTTCTGTACTACATCCCTCGCTCCCTCACATTGGAGAATTAACACAGAAATTGCGTCGCCATTAAATACTATGGGTTCCATGACTCCTCCTTTTAAATCGAGTAACGTTTCTATGGAAACGACAGGCTTTTCTTTTGGGATAAGAGGATCTCCATTCCGATGCTCTATTACTTCTCCCTAGCTCCCTCACATTGACGAATGTTCACAGAAATTGCTTCGCTATGAAATACTATGGGTTCTAAAACTTCTCCTTCTGAATCGTGTAACGTTTCTATGGATTCGAAGGGGTTTTCTTTTGGGATACGACTGACTATCTCCTTTCCGATGCACTATCCCTTCTTTACTGCATCCCGCGCTCCCTCACATTGAAAAATTAACGCAGAAATTGCGTCGCTATCAAATACTATGGGTTTTATGACTCCTCCAACTAAATCGAGTACCGTTTCTATGGAGGCGACAGGATTTTCTTTTGGGATACGACTATCTGCTTTCCGATGCACAATTACTTCTTTACTCCATCCCTGGCTTCCTCACATTGACGTGTTAACACAGAAAATGGGACGCTATGGAATACTATGTTTTCTATAACTTTTCCTTCTAAATCGACTATCGTTTCTATGGAAACGACAGGATTTTCTTTTGGGATACGAATGTCTCCTTTCCGATGCACTATTCCTACTTTACTGCATCCCTCGCTCCTTCACATTGACGAATTAACACAGAATTTGCGTCGCCTTGAAATACTATGCGTTCTATGGCATCTCTTTCTACATCGAGTAACTTTTCTATTAAAACGACAGGATTTTATTTTGGTATACGAGTATCTCCTTTCTGATGCACTACTCCTTCTTTACTGCATCCCTCGCTCCCTCACATTGACGAATTATCGCAGATATTTCGTCACTATGAAATACTATGGGTTCTATGACCTCTCCTTCTAAATCGAGTAACGTTTCTATAGGAACGACAGGATTTTCTTTTGGGATACGAGTATCTCCTTTCCGATGCAGTATTCCTTCTTTAATGCATCACTGGCTACCTCACATTGCCGAATTAACACATTAATTGCGTCGCTATGGAATACTATGGGTTCTATGACTTCTCCTTCTAAATCGAGTAACGTATCTGTGGAAACGACAGGATTTTCTTTTGGGATACGAGTATTTCCTTTCCGATGCACTACTCCTTCTTTACTGCATCCCTCGCTCCCTCACATTGACGAATTAACACAGAAATTGTGTCGCTATGAAATACTATGTGTTCTATGACTTCTCTTTCTAAATCGAATAACGTTACTATGGAAACGACAGGATTCTTTTTGGGATACGAGATTCTCTTTCCGATGCACTATTAATACTTTACTGCATCCCTCGCTCCCTCACATTGACGAATTGACACAGAAATTGCGTCGCTACGAAGTACTATGGGTTCTATGACCTCTCCTTCTAAATCAAGAAACGTTTCTATTGAAACGACAGGGTTTTCTTTTGTGATACCAGTATCTCCTTTCCGATGCACTATACCTTCTTTAATGCATCCCTGGCTACCTCACACTGACGAATTAACACAGAAATTGCGTCGCTATGAAATACTATGGGTTCTATGACTTCTCCTTCTAAATCGAGTAACGTTACTATAGAAACGAGAGGATTTTCTTTTGGGATACGATTATCTCCTTTCCGATGCACTATTCCTTCTTTACTGCGTCGCTCGATCCCTCACATTGATAAATTAACACAGAAATGGCGTCGCAATGAAATCTTGTGTGTTCTGTGGAATCTCCTTCTAAATCGAGTAACATTCCTTTTCAAACGTGAGGATTTTCTTTTGGGATATGAGTATGTCCTTTCCGATGCACTATTCCATCTTCACTGTATCCCTCGCTCCATTACATTGACAAATTAACACTGAAATTGCGTCGCTATGAATTACTATGCGTTCTATGACTTCTCCTTCTAAATCGAGTAATATTTCCATGGAAACGACAGGATTTTCATTTGGGTTACGACTATCTCCTTTCCGATGCGGTATTCCTTCTGTACTGCATTCGTCGCTCCCTCACATTAACGAATTAACACAGAAATTGCATCGCCTTGAAATACTATGCATTCTATGACATCTCTTTCTAAATCGAGAAGTGTTTCTATAGAAACGATAGGGTTTTCTCTTGGGATACGAGCATCTCCTTTCCGATGCACTATTCCTTCTTTATTGCATCCCTGGCTACCTCGCATTGACGAATTAACACAGAAATTGCGACGCAATTTAATACTATGGGTTCTATGACTTCTCCTTCTAACACGAGTATCGTTTCTATTGAAACGACAGGATTTTCTTTTGGGATACGATTATCTCCTTTCCGATGCACTATTCCTTCTTTACTGCATCCCTGGCTCCCTCACATTGACGAAATAACACAGAAATTGCGACGCTATGGAATACTATGTGTTCCACGACTTCTCCTTCTAAATCGAGTAACTTGTCAATGGCAACGACAGGATTTTTTTTTGGATACCTGTATCTCCTTTATGATGCTCTATTCCATCTTTACTGCATCCCTCGCTCCCTCACAAGGCGAATTAACACAGAAATTGAGTCGCTATGAAATACTATGGGTTCTATGACTTCTTCTAAATCGAGTACGTTTCTATTGAAACGACAGGAATTTCTTTTGGGATACGATTATCTACTTTCCGATGCACTATTCCTTCTTTACTGCATCCATCGATTACTCACATTGTCAAATTAACCCAGAAATGGCATCGCTATTGAATCCTGTGTGTTCTATGACAACTCCTTCTAAATCGAGTAACGTTCTTATTAAAACAGTAGGATTTTCTTTTGTGATATGAGTATCTCCTTTCCGATGCACTATTCCATCGTTACTGCATCCCTCGCTCCATTACATTGACAAATCAACACAGAAATTGCGTCGCTATGAAATACTATGGGTTGTATGACTTCTCCTTCTAAATCGATTAACGTTTCTATGGAAACGACAGGAATTTCTTTTGGGATACGACAATATCCTTTCCGTTGCACTATTCCTTCATTTACTGCATCCCTGGCTCCCTCACATTGACGAAATAACACAGAAATGGCGTCGCTATGGAATACTATGTGTTCCATGACTTCTCCTTCAAAATCGAGTAACATGTCAATGGAAACGACAGGATTTTATTTAGGGATACGTGTATCTTCTTTCCGATGCACTATTCCTTCTTTATTACATTCCTCGCGCCCTCACATTGTCGAATTAGCACAGAAATTGCATCGCCATGAAATACTATGGGTTCCATAACTTCTCCTTCTAAATCGAGTAACATTTCTATGGAAACGAGAGGGTTTTCTTTTGGTATACGAGTATCTCCTTTCCGATGCACTATTCCTTCTTTACTGCATCTCTCGCTCCCTCACATTGACGAATTAAAACAGAAATTGCGTCGCCTTGAAATACTATGCGTTCTATGACATCTCTTTCTAAATCGGGTAACGTTTCTAATTAAGCGACAGGATTTTGTTTTGGTATACGAGTATCTCCTTTCCGATGCACTATTTCCTCTATACTGCATCCCTCGCTCCTTCACATTGACGAATTATCGCAGAAATTTCTTCGCTATGAAATACTATGTGTTCTATGACCTCTCCTTATAAATCGAGTAACGTTTCTATAGAAACGACAGGATTTTCTTTTCGGACACGAGTATCTCCTTTCCGATGCACTGCTCCTTCTTTACTGCATCTGTCGCTCCCTCACATTGACGAACTAAAAGAGAAATTGCGTCGCTATGAAATACTATGGGCTCTATGACTTCTCCTTCTAAATCGAGTAACGTTTCTATGGAAACGACAGGATTTTCTTTTGGGATACGAGTTTGTCCTTTCCGATGCACTATTAATATTTTACTGCATTCCTCGCTCCCTTACATTGACGAATTGACACTGAAATTGCGTCGCTATGAAATGCAATGGGTTCTATGACCTCTCCTTCTAAATCGAGAAACGTTTCTATAGAAACGACAGGGATTTCTTTTGGGATACGAGTATCTCCTTTCCGATGCACTATTCCTTCTTATAGCATCCCTGGCTACCTCACATTGACGAATTAACACAGAATTTGCTTCGCTATGGAATACTACGTGTTCCTTGACTTCTCCTACTAAATCGAGTAACTTGTCAATGGAAACGACAGGATTTTCTTTTGGGATACGTGTATCTCCTTTCCGATGCACTATTCCTTCTTTACTGCATCCCTGGCTACCTCACATTGACGAATTAACGCAGAAGTTGCGTCGCTATGAAATACTATGGGTTCTATGACATCTCCTTCTAAATCGAGTAACGTTTCTATTGAAACGACAGGATTTTCTTTTGTCATACGATTATCTCCTTTCCGATGCACTATTCCTTCTTTACTGCATCCTTCGATCCCTCACATTGACAAATTAACACAGAAATGGCGTTGCTATGAAATCCTGTGTGTTCTATGGCATCTCCTTCTAAATCGAGTAACATTCCTATTAAAACGTCAGGATTTCCCTTTGGGATATGAGTATCTCCTTTCCGATGCACTATTCCATCTTTACTGCAACCCTCGCTCCATTACATTGACAAATTAACACAGAAATTGCGTCGCTATGAAATACTATGGGTTCTATGACTTCTCCTTCTAAATCGAGTAACGTTTCTCTTAAAACGACAGGATTTTCTTTTGGGATACGAGTATCTCATTTCCGATGCACTATTCCTTCTTTACTATATACCAGGCACAGTCACATTGACGAATGAACACTGAAATTGGGCCCCTATAGAATACTATGGGTTAAATGACTTCTAGTTCTAAATCGAGTAACGTTTCCATGCAAACGACAAGATTTTCTTTTCGGATACGAGTATCTCCTTTCCGATGCTCTATTACTTCTTTAATGCATCCCTAGCTCCCTCACATTGACGTATATTCACAGAAATTGCTTCGCTATGAAATACTATGGGTTCTAAAACTTCTCCTTCTGAATCGAGTAACGTTTCTATGGATACGAAGGGGTTTTCTTTTGGGATACGACTGACTATCTCCTTTCCGATGCACTATCCCTTCTTTACTGCATCCCGTGCTCCCTCACATAGAAGAATTAATGCAGAAATAGCGTCGCTATCAAATACTATGGGTTCTATGACTTCTCCTTCTAAATCGAGTAGCGTTTCTATGGAAGCGACAGGATTTTCTTTTGGGATACGAGTATCTCATTACCTATGCACTATTCCTTCTTTACTGCATCCCTGGCTCAGTCACATTGACGAATTAACACTGAAATTGCGTCCCTATGGAATACTATGTGTTCTATGACTTTTCCTTCTAAAACGAGTATCGTTTCTATGTCAACGACAGGATTTTCTTTTGGGTTACGAGTATCTCCTTTCCGATGCACTACTCCTTCTTTACTGCATCCCTCGCTCCCTCACATTGACGAACTAACACAGAAATTGAGTCTCTATGAAATACTATGGGTTCTATGACATCTCCATCTAAATCGAGTAACGTTTCTATTGAAACGACAGGATTTTCCTTTGGGATACGATTATCTCCTTTCCGACGCACTAGTCCTTCTTTACTGCATCCCTCGATCCCTCACATTGACAAGTTAACACAGAAGTGGCGTTGCTATGAAATCCTGTGTGTTCTATGACATCTCCTTCTAAATCGAGTAACGTTTCTCTTAAAACGACAGGATTTTCTTTTCGGATACGAGTATCTCCTTTCCGATGCACTATTCCTTCGCTACGGCATCCCTCGCTCTCTCACATTGGCGAATTAACACAGAAATTGCATCGCTATGAAATACTATGGGTTCTATATTTTCTCCTTCTAAATCGAGTAGCGTTTCTATTGAGACGACAGGATTTTCTTTTCGGATACGAGTATCTCCTTTCCGATGCACTATTCCTTCTTTACTGCATTCCTGGCTCCCTCACATTGACGAATTAACACAGAAATTGCGTTGATATGGAATAGTATGGGTTCTATGATTTCTCCTTCTAAATCAAGTAACGTTTCAATGGAAACGACAGGACATTCTTTTGGTATATGAGTATCTCCTTTCCGATGCACTATTCCTTCTTTACTGCATCCCGCGCTCCCTTACTTTGACGAATTACCGCAGAATTTCCGTCACTATGAAATAATATGCGTTCTATGACCTCTCCTTCTAAATCGAGTAACATTTCCATGGAAACCACAGGATTTTCTTTTCGGATACGAGTATCTCCTTTCCGATGCACTATTCCTTCGCTACGGCATCCCTCGCTCTCTCACATTGACGAATTAACACAGAAATTGCGTCGCTATGAAATACTATGGGTTCTATATTTTCTCCTTCTAAATCGAGTAACGTTTCTATTGAAACGACAGGATTTTCTTTTGGGATACGAGTATCTCCTTTCCGATGCACTATTCCCTCTTTACTGCATCCCTAGCTCCCTCACATTGACGAATTAACACCGAAAGTGCGTCGCTATGAAACACTATGGGTTCCATGACTTCTCCTGCTAAATCGAGTAACGTTTCTATGGAAACGACAGGATTTTCTTTTGGGATAAGAGTATCTCTTTTCCGATGCTTTATTAGATCTTTACTGCATACCTAGCTCCCTCACATTGACGAATAAGCACAGAAATTGCGTCTATATGAAATTCTGTGGGTTCTACAACATCTCCTTCTAAATCGAGTAACGTTTCTATGGATACGAAGGGGTTTTCTTTTGGGATACGACTGACTATCTCCTCTCCGATGCACTATCCCTTCTTTACTGCATCCCGCGCTACCTCACATTGAAGAATTAACGCAAAAATTGCGTCGCTATGAAACACTATGGGTTCTACGACTTCTCCTTCTAAATCGAGTAACGTTTCTATTGAAACGACAGGATTTTCTTTTGGGATACGATTATCTCCTTTCCGATGCACTATTCCTTCTTTACTGCATCCCTCGATCCCTCACATTGACAAATTAACACAGAAATGGCGTCGCTATCAAATCCTGTGTGTTCTGTGACATCTCCTTCTAAATCGAGTAACGTTCCTATTCAAACGTCAGGATTTACTTTTGGGATACGAGTATCTCCTTTCCGATACACTATTCCTTCTTTAATGCATTCCTCGCTCCCTCACATTGACGAATTAACACAGAATTTGCATCGCTATGGAAAACTATGGTTTCTATAACTTCTCCTTCTAAATCGAGAAACGTTTCAATGGAATCGACAGGATTTTCTTTTGATATACGAGTATCTCCTTTCCGATGCACTATTCCTTCGTGACTGCAGCCCTCGGTCCCTTACATTGACGAATTACCACAGAACTTGCGTCGCTATGAAATACTATGTGTTCTATGACTTCTCCTTCTAAATCGAGTAACGTTTCTATTGAAACGACAGGATTTTCTATTGGGATACGAATATCTCCTTACCGATGCACTACTTCTTCTGTACTACATCCCTCGCTCCCTCACATTGGAGAATTAACACAGAAATTGCGTCGCCATTAAATACTATGGGTTCCATGACTCCTCCTTTTAAATCGAGTAACGTTTCTATGGAAACGACAGGCTTTTCTTTTGGGATAAGAGGATCTCCATTCCGATGCTCTATTACTTCTCCCTAGCTCCCTCACATTGACGAATGTTCACAGAAATTGCTTCGCTATGAAATACTATGGGTTCTAAAACTTCTCCTTCTGAATCGTGTAACGTTTCTATGGATTCGAAGGGGTTTTCTTTTGGGATACGACTGACTATCTCCTTTCCGATGCACTATCCCTTCTTTACTGCATCCCGCGCTCCCTCACATTGAAAAATTAACGCAGAAATTGCGTCGCTATCAAATACTATGGGTTTTATGACTCCTCCAACTAAATCGAGTACCGTTTCTATGGAGGCGACAGGATTTTCTTTTGGGATACGACTATCTGCTTTCCGATGCACAATTACTTCTTTACTCCATCCCTGGCTTCCTCACATTGACGTGTTAACACAGAAAATGGGACGCTATGGAATACTATGTTTTCTATAACTTTTCCTTCTAAATCGACTATCGTTTCTATGGAAACGACAGGATTTTCTTTTGGGATACGAATGTCTCCTTTCCGATGCACTATTCCTACTTTACTGCATCCCTCGCTCCTTCACATTGACGAATTAACACAGAATTTGCGTCGCCTTGAAATACTATGCGTTCTATGGCATCTCTTTCTACATCGAGTAACTTTTCTATTAAAACGACAGGATTTTATTTTGGTATACGAGTATCTCCTTTCTGATGCACTACTCCTTCTTTACTGCATCCCTCGCTCCCTCACATTGACGAATTATCGCAGATATTTCGTCACTATGAAATACTATGGGTTCTATGACCTCTCCTTCTAAATCGAGTAACGTTTCTATAGGAACGACAGGATTTTCTTTTGGGATACGAGTATCTCCTTTCCGATGCAGTATTCCTTCTTTAATGCATCACTGGCTACCTCACATTGCCGAATTAACACATTAATTGCGTCGCTATGGAATACTATGGGTTCTATGACTTCTCCTTCTAAATCGAGTAACGTATCTGTGGAAACGACAGGATTTTCTTTTGGGATACGAGTATTTCCTTTCCGATGCACTACTCCTTCTTTACTGCATCCCTCGCTCCCTCACATTGACGAATTAACACAGAAATTGTGTCGCTATGAAATACTATGTGTTCTATGACTTCTCTTTCTAAATCGAATAACGTTACTATGGAAACGACAGGATTCTTTTTGGGATACGAGATTCTCTTTCCGATGCACTATTAATACTTTACTGCATCCCTCGCTCCCTCACATTGACGAATTGACACAGAAATTGCGTCGCTACGAAGTACTATGGGTTCTATGACCTCTCCTTCTAAATCAAGAAACGTTTCTATTGAAACGACAGGGTTTTCTTTTGTGATACCAGTATCTCCTTTCCGATGCACTATACCTTCTTTAATGCATCCCTGGCTACCTCACACTGACGAATTAACACAGAAATTGCGTCGCTATGAAATACTATGGGGTTTCTATGACTTCTCCTTCTAAATCGAGTAACGTTACTATAGAAACGAGAGGATTTTCTTTTGGGATACGATTATCTCCTTTCCGATGCACTATTCCTTCTTTACTGCGTCGCTCGATCCCTCACATTGATAAATTAACACAGAAATGGCGTCGCAATGAAATCTTGTGTGTTCTGTGGAATCTCCTTCTAAATCGAGTAACATTCCTTTTCAAACGTGAGGATTTTTCTTTTGGGATATGAGTATGTCCCTTTCCGATGCACTATTCCATCTTCACTGTATCCCTCGCTCCCTCACATTGACGAATTAACACAGAAATTGAGTCGCTATGAAATACTATGGGTTCTATGACTTCTTCTAAATCGAGTACGTTTCTATTGAAACGACAGGAATTTCTTTTGGGATACGATTATCTACTTTCCGATGCACTATTCCTTCTTTACTGCATCCATCGATTACTCACATTGTCAAATTAACCCAGAAATGGCATCGCTATGGAATCCTGTGTGTTCTATGACAACTCCTTCTAAATCGAGTAACGTTCTTATTAAAAACAGTAGGATTTTCTTTTGTGATATGAGTATCTCCTTTCCGATGCACTATTCCATCGTTACTGCATCCCTCGCTCCATTACATTGACAAATCAACACAGAAATTGCGTCGCTATGAAATACTATGGGTTGTATGACTTCTCCTTCTAAATCGATTAACGTTTCTATGGAAACGACAGGAATTTCTTTTGGGATACGACAATATCCTTTCCGTTGCTCTATTCCTTCTTTACTGCATCCCTGGCTCCCTCACATTGACGAAATAACACAGAAATGGCGTCGCTATGGAATACTATGTGTTCCATGACTTCTCCTTCAAAATCGAGTAACATGTCAATGGAAACGACAGGATTTTAATTAGGGATACGTGTATCTTCCTTTCCCGATGCACTATTCCTTCTTTATTACATTCCTCGCGCCCTCACATTGTCGAATTAGCACAGAAATTGCATCGCCATGAAATACTATGGGTTCCATAACTTCTCCTTCTAAATCGAGTAACATTTCTATGGAAACGAGAGGGTTTTCTTTTGGTATACGAGTATCTCCTTTCCGATGCACTATTCCTTCTTTACTGCATCTCTCGCTCCCTCACATTGACGAATTAACACAGATATTGCTTCGCTATGAATTAGTATGCGTTATATGACTTCTCCTTCTAAATCGAGTAACGTTTCTATGGAAACGACAGAATTTTCTTTTTGGATACGACTATCTCCTTTCACATTCACTATTCCTTCTGTACTACATCCCTCGCTCCCTTACATTGAAGAAGTACCACAGAACTTGCGTCGCTATGAAATACTATGGGTTCTATGACTTCTCCTTCTAAATCGAGTAACATTTCCATGGAAACGACAGGATTTTCTTCCGGGATACGAATATCTCCTTTCCGATGTGGTATTCCTTCTGTACTGCATCCCTCGCTCCTTCACATTGACGAATTAACACAGAAATTGCGTCGCCTTGAAATACTATGCGTTCTATGACATCTCCTTCTAAATCGAGTAACGTTTCTATTGAAACGATAGGATTTTCTTTTGGGATACGAGTTTCTCCTTTCCGATGCACTATTTATGCTTTACTGCATCCCTCGCTCCCTCACATTGACAAATTGACACAGAAATTGCGTCGCTATGAAATACTATGGGTTCTATGACCTCCCCTTCTAAATCGAGAAATGTTTCTAGAGAAACGACAGGGTTTTCTTTTGGGATACGAGCATCTCCTTTCCGATGCACTATTCCTTCTTTAATGCATGCCTGGCTACCTCACATTTACGAATTAACACAGAAATTGCGTCGCTATTGAATACTATGTGCTCCATGGCTTCTCCTTCTACATCGAGTAACTTGTCAATGGAAACGACAGGACTTTCTTTTGGGATACCTGTATCTCCTTTCCGATGCACTATTCCTTCTTTACTGCATCTCTCGCTAACTGATATTGCCGAATTAACACAGAAATTGCGTCGCTATGAATTACTATGCGTTCTATGACTTCCCCTTCTAAATCGAGTAACATTTCAATGGAAACGACAGAATTTTCTTTTGGGGTACGACTATCTCCTTTCAGATTCACTATTCCTTCAGTACTACATCCCTCGCTCCCTTACATTGACGATTTACCACAGAACTTGCGTCGCTATGAAATACTATGTGTTCTATGACTTCTCCTTCTAAATCGAGTAACATTTCCATGGAAACGATAGGATTTTCTTTCGGTATACGACTATCTCCTTTCCGATGCGGTATTCCTTCTGTACTGCATCCCTCGCACCTTCACATTGACGAATTAACACAGAAATTGCGTCGCCTTAATATACTATGCGTTCTATGACATCTCTTTCTAAATCGAGTAGCGTTTCTATTGAAACGACAGGATTTTCTTTTGGGATACGATTATCTCCTTTCCGATGCACTATTTCTTCTTTACTGCATCCCTCGATCCCTCACATTGACGAATTAACACAGAATTTGCGTCGCTATAGAATACTATGGGTTCTATGACTTCTCCTTCTAAATCGAGTAACGTTTCTATGGAAACGACAGGATTTTCTTCTGGGATACGACTATCTCCTTTCCGATGCACTATTCCTTCTTTACTGCATCTCTGGCTCCCTCACATTGACGAATTAACACAGAAATTGCGTCATTATGAATTAGTATGCGTTCTATGACTTCTCCTTCTAAATCGAGTAACGTTTCTATGGAAACGACAGGATTTTAATTAGGGATACTTGTATCTTCTTCCCGATGCACTATTCCTTCTTTACTACATTCCTCGCGCCCCCACATTGTCGAATTAGCACAGAAATTGCGTCATTATGAATTAGTATGCGTTCTATGACTTCTCCTTCTAAATCGAGTAACGTTTCTTTGGAAACGACAGAATTTTCTTTCTGGATACGACTATCTCCTTTCAGATTCACTATTCCTTCTGTACTACATCCCTCGCTCCTTCACATTGACGAATTAACACAGAAATTGCGTCGCCTTGAAATAGTATGCGTTCTATGACATCTATTTCTAAATCGAGTAACGTTTCTATTGAAACGGCAGGATTTTCTTTTGGGATTCGAGTTTCTCCTTTCCGATGCACTATTAATACTTTACTGCATCCCTCGCTCCCTCACATTGACAAATTGACACAGAAATTGCGTCGCTATGAAATACTATGGGTTCTATGACCTCTCCTTCTAAATCGAGAAACGTTTCTATAGAAACGACAGGGATATCTTTTGGAATACGAGTATCTCCTTTCCGATGCACTATTCCTTCTTTAATGCATCCCTGGCTACCTCACATTGACGAATTAACACAGAAATTACGTCGCTATTGAATACTATGAGTTCCATGACCTCTCTTTCTAAATCGAGTAACTTGTCAATGGAAACGACAGGATTTTCTTTTGGGATACCTGTATCTCCTTTCCGATGCACTATTCCTTCTTTACTGCATCCCTCGCTTCCTCACATTGACGAATTTACACAGAAATTGCGTCGCTATGAAACACTATGGGTTCTATGACTTCTCCTTCTAAATCGAGTAACGTTTCTATTGAAACGACAGAATTTTCTTTTGGGATACGATTATCTCCTTTCCGATACACTATTCCCTCTTTACTGCATCCCTGGCTCCCTCACATTGACGAATTAACAAAGAAATTGCGACGCTATGAATTACTATGGGTTCAATGACTTCTCCTTCTAAATCGAGTAACATTTCCACGGAAACGACAGGATTTTCTTTCGGGATACGACTATCTCCTTTGCCATGCGGTATTCCTTCTGTACTGCATCCCTTGCTCCTTCACATTGACGAATTAACACAGAAATTGCGTCGCCTTGATATACTATGCGTTCTATGACATCTCTTTCTATATCGAGTAATGTTTCTATTGAAACGACAGGATTTTCTTTTGGGATCCGAGTTTATCCTTTCCGATAAACTATTAATACTTTACTGCATCCCTCGCTCCCTCACATTGACAAATTGACACAGAAATTGCGTCGCCATGAAACACTATGGGTTCTATGACCTCCCCTTCTAAATCGAGAAATGTTTCTAGAGAAACGACAGGGTTTTCTTTTGGGATACGAGCATCTCCTTTCCGATGCACTATTCCTTCTTTAATGCATACCTGGCTACCTCACATTTACGAATTAACACAGAAATTGCGTCGCTATTGAATACTATGTGCTCCATGGCTTCTCCTTCTAAATCGAATAACTTGTCAATGGAAACGACAGGACTTTCTTTTGGGATACCTGTATCTCCTTTCCGATGCACTATTCCTTCTTTACTGCATCTCTCGCTAACTGATATTGCCGAATTAACACAGAAATTGCGTCGCTATTCATTACTATGCGTTCTATGACTTCCCTTTCTAAATCGAGTAACATTTCAATGGAAACGACAGAATTTTCTTTTGGGGTACGACTATCTCCTTTCAGATTCACTATTCCTTCAGTACTACATACCTCGCTCCCTTACATTGACGATTTACCACAGAACTTGCGTCGCTATGAAATACTATGTGTTCTATGACTTCTCCTTCTAAATCGAGTAACATTTCCATGGAAACGATAGGATTTTCTTTCGGTATACGACTATCTCCTTTCCGATGCGGTATTCCTTCTGTACTGCATCCCTCGCACCTTCACATTGACGAATTAACACAGAAATTGCGTCGCCTTAATATACTATGCGTTCTATGACATCTCTTTCTAAATCGAGTAGCGTTTCTATTGAAACGACAGGATTTTCTTTTGGTGTACGATTATCTCCTTTCCGATGCACTATTCCTTCTTTACTGCATCCCTCGATCCCTCACATTGACGAATTAACACAGAATTTGCGTCGCTATAGAATACTATGGGTTCTATGACTTCTCCTTCTAAATCGAGTAACGTTTGTATGGAAACGACAGGATTTTCTTCTGGGATACGACTATCTCCTTTCCGATGCACTATTCCTTCTTTACTGCATTCCTGGCTCCCTCACATTGACGAATCAACACAGAAATTGCGTCATTATGAATTAGTATGCGTTCTATGACTTCTCCTTCTAAATCGAGTAACGTTTCTATGGAAACGACAGGATTTTAATTAGGGATACTTGTATCTTCTTTCCGATGCACTATTCCTTCTTTACTACATTCCTCGCGCCCTCACATTGTCGAATTAGCACAGAAATTGCGTCATTATGAATTAGTATGCGTTCTATGACTTCTCCTTCTAAATCGAGTAACGTTTCTATGGAAACGACAGAATTTTCTTTTTGGATACGACTATCTCCTTTCAGATTCACTATTCCTTCTGTACTACATCCCTTGCTCCCATACATTGACGAATTACCACAGAACTTGCGTCGCTATGAGATACTATGGGTTGTATGACTTCTCCTTCTAAATCGAGTAACATTTCCATGGAAACGACAGGATTTTCTTTCGGGATACGACTATCTCCTTTCCGATGCGGTATTCCTTCTGTACTGCATCCCTCGCCCCTTCACATTGACGAATTAACACAGAAATTGCGTCGCCTTGAAATAGTATGCGTTCTATGACATCTATTTCTAAATCGAGTAACGTTTCTATTGAAACGGCAGGATTTTCTTTTGGGATACGAGTTTCTCCTTTCCGATGCACTATTAATACTTTACTGCATCCCTCGCTCTCTCACATTGACAAATTGACACAGAAATTGCGTCGCTATGAAATATTATGGGTTCTATGACCTCTCCTTCTAAATCGAGAAACGTTTCTATAGAAACGACAGGGATATCTTTTGGAATACGAGTATCTCCTTTCCGATGCACTATTCCTTCTTTAATGCATCCCTGGCTACCTCACATTGACGAATTAACACAGAAATTACGTCGCTATTGAATACTATAAGTTCCATGACCTCTCTTTCTAAATCGAGTAACTTGTCAATGGAAACGACAGGATTTTCTTTTGGGATACCTGTATCTCCTTTCCGATGCACTATTCCTACTTTACTGCATCCCTCGCTTCCTCACATTGACGAATTGACACAGAAATTGCGTCGCTATGAAACACTATGGGTTCTATGACTTCTCCTTCTAAATCGAGTAACGTTTCTATTGAAACGACAGAATTTTCTTTTGGGATACGATTATCTCCTTTCCGATACACTATTCCCTCTTTACTGCATCCCTGGCTCCCTTACATTGACGAATTAACAAAGAAATTGCGACGCTATGGAATACTATGTGTTCCATGACTTCTCCTTCTAAATCGAGTAACTTGTCAATGGAAACGACAGGATTTTATTTAGGGATACGTGTATCTTCTTTCCGATGCACTTTTCCTTCTCTATTACATTCCTCGCTCCCTCACATTGTCGAATGAGCACAGAAATTGCATCGCCATGAAATACTATGGGTTCTATAACATCTCCTTCTAAATCGAGTAACGTTTCTATGGAAACGAGAGGATTTTCTTTTGGTATACGAGTATCTCCTTTCCGATGCACTATTCCTTCTTTACTGCATCTCTCGCTCCCTCATATTGCAGAATTAACACAGAAATTGCGTCGCTATGAATTACTATGGGTTCAATGACTTCTCCTTCTAAATCGAGTAACATTTCCACGGAAACGACAGGATTTTCTTTCGGGATACGACTATCTCCTTTGCCATGCGGTATTCCTTCTGTACTGCATCCCTTGCTCCTTCACATTGACGAATTAACACAGAAATTGCGTCGCCTTGATATACTATGCGTTCTATGACATCTCTTTCTATATCGAGTAATGTTTCTATTGAAACGACAGGATTTTCTTTTGGGATCCGAGTTTATCCTTTCCGATGCAATATTAATACTTTACTGCATCCCTCGCTCCCTCACATTGACAAATTGACACAGAAATTGCGTCGCCATGAAACACTATGGGTTCTATGACCTCCCCTTCTAAATCGAGAAATGTTTCTAGAGAAACGACAGGGTTTTCTTTTGGGATACGAGCATCTCCTTTCCGATGCACTATTCCTTCTTTAATGCATGCCTGGCTACCTCACATTTACGAATTAACACAGAAATTGCGTCGCTATTGAATACTATGTGCTCCATGGCTTCTCCTTCTAAATCGAATAACTTGTCAATGGAAACGACAGGACTTTCTTTTGGGATACCTGTATCACCTTTCCGATGCACTATTCCTTCTTTACTGCATCTCTCGCTAACTGATATTGCCGAATTAACACAGAAATTGCGTCGCTATTCATTACTATGCGTTCTATGACTTCCCTTTCTAAATCGAGTAACATTTCAATGGAAACGACCGAATTTTCTTTTGGGGTACGACTATCTCCTTTCAGATTCACTATTCCTTCAGTACTACATACCTCGCTCCCTTACATTGACGATTTACCACAGAACTTGCGTCGCTATGAAATACTATGTGTTCTATGACTTCTCCTTCTAAATCGAGTAACATTTCCATGGAAACGATAGGATTTTCTTTCGGTATACGACTATCTCCTTTCCGATGCGGTATTCCTTCTGTACTGCATCCCTCGCACCTTCACATTGACGAATTAACACAGAAATTGCGTCGCCTTAATATACTATGCGTTCTATGACATCTCTTTCTAAATCGAGTAGCGTTTCTATTGAAACGACAGGATTTTCTTTTGGGATCCGAGTTTATCCTTTCCGATGCAATATTAATACTTTACTGCATCCCTCGCTCCCTCACATTGACAAATTGACACAGAAATTGCGTCGCCATGAAACACTATGGGTTCTATGACCTCCCCTTCTAAATCGAGAAATGTTTCTAGAGAAACGACAGGGTTTTCTTTTGGGATACGAGCATCTCCTTTCCGATGCACTATTCCTTCTTTAATGCATGCCTGGCTACCTCACATTTACGAATTAACACAGAAATTGCGTCGCTATTGAATACTATGTGCTCCATGGCTTCTCCTTCTAAATCGAATAACTTGTCAATGGAAACGACAGGACTTTCTTTTGGGATACCTGTATCACCTTTCCGATGCACTATTCCTTCTTTACTGCATTCCTGGCTCCCTCACATTGACGAATCAACACAGAAATTGCGTCATTATGAATTAGTATGCGTTCTATGACTTCTCCTTCTAAATCGAGTAACGTTTCTATGGAAACGACAGGATTTTAATTAGGGATACTTGTATCTTCTTTCCGATGCACTATTCCTTCTTTACTACATTCCTCGCGCCCTCACATTGTCGAATTAGCACAGAAATTGCGTCATTATGAATTAGTATGCGTTCTATGACTTCTCCTTCTAAATCGAGTAACGTTTCTATGGAAACGACAGAATTTTCTTTTTGGATACGACTATCTCCTTTCAGATTCACTATTCCTTCTGTACTACATCCCTTGCTCCCATACATTGACGAATTACCACAGAACTTGCGTCGCTATGAGATACTATGGGTTGTATGACTTCTCCTTCTAAATCGAGTAACATTTCCATGGAAACGACAGGATTTTCTTTCGGGATACGACTATCTCCTTTCCGATGCGGTATTCCTTCTGTACTGCATCCCTCGCCCCTTCACATTGACGAATTAACACAGAAATTGCGTCGCCTTGAAATAGTATGCGTTCTATGACATCTATTTCTAAATCGAGTAACGTTTCTATTGAAACGGCAGGATTTTCTTTTGGGATACGAGTTTCTCCTTTCCGATGCACTATTAATACTTTACTGCATCCCTCGCTCCCTCACATTGACAAATTGACACAGAAATTGCGTCGCTATGAAATATTATGGGTTCTATGACCTCTCCTTCTAAATCGAGAAACGTTTCTATAGAAACGACAGGGATATCTTTTGGAATACGAGTATCTCCTTTCCGATGCACTATTCCTTCTTTAATGCATCCCTGGCTACCTCACATTGACGAATTAACACAGAAATTACGTCGCTATTGAATACTATAAGTTCCATGACCTCTCTTTCTAAATCGAGTAACTTGTCAATGGAAACGACAGGATTTTCTTTTGGGATACCTGTATCTCCTTTCCGATGCACTATTCCTTCTTTACTGCATCCCTCGCTTCCTCACATTGACGAATTTACACAGAAATTGCGTCGCTATGAAACACTATGGGTTCTATGACTTCTCCTTCTAAATCGAGTAACGTTTCTATTGAAACGACAGAATTTTCTTTTGGGATACGATTATCTCCTTTCCGATACACTATTCCCTCTTTACTGCATCCCTGGCTCCCTTACATTGACGAATTAACAAAGAAATTGCGACGCTATGGAATACTATGTGTTCCATGACTTCTCCTTCTAAATCGAGTAACTTGTCAATGGAAACGACAGGATTTTATTTAGGGATACGTGTATCTTCTTTCCGATGCACTTTTCCTTCTCTATTACATTCCTCGCTCCCTCACATTGTCGAATGAGCACAGAAATTGCATCGCCATGAAATACTATGGGTTCTATAACATCTCCTTCTAAATCGAGTAACGTTTCTATGGAAACGAGAGGATTTTCTTTTGGTATACGAGTATCTCCTTTCCGATGCACTATTCCTTCTTTACTGCATCTCTCGCTCCCTCATATTGCAGAATTAACACAGAAATTGCGTCGCTATGAATTACTATGGGTTCAATGACTTCTCCTTCTAAATCGAGTAACATTTCCACGGAAACGACAGGATTTTCTTTCGGGATACGACTATCTCCTTTGCCATGCGGTATTCCTTCTGTACTGCATCCCTTGCTCCTTCACAATGACGAATTAACACAGAAATTGCGTCGCCTTGATATACTATGCGTTCTATGACATCTCTTTCTATATCGAGTAATGTTTCTATTGAAACGACAGGATTTTCTTTTGGGATCCGAGTTTATCCTTTCCGATGCAATATTAATACTTTACTGCATCCCTCGCTCCCTCACATTGACAAATTGACACAGAAATCGCGTCGCTATGAAATACTATGGGATCTGTGACCTCTCGTTCTAAATCGAGAAACGTTTCTATAGAAACGACTGGGTTTTCTTTTGGGATACGAATATCTCCTTTTCGATGCACTATTTCTTCTTTAATGCATCCCTGGCTACCTCCCATTGACGAATTAACACAGAAATTGCGTCGCTATTGAATACTATGTGTTCCATGACTTCTCCTTCTAAATCGAGTAACTTGTCAATGGAAACGACAGGATTTTCTTTTGGGATACGTGTTTCTGCTTTCCGATGCACTATTCCTTCTTTAGTGCATCCCTCGCTCCATTACATTGACAAATTAACACAGAAATTGCGTCGCAATGAAATACTATGGGTTGTATGACTTCTCCTTCTAAATCGAGTAACGTTTCTATGGAAACGACAGGATTTTCTTTTGGGATACGACTATCTCCTTTCCGAATCACCATTCCTTCTTTAATGCATCCCTTGCTCCATTACATTGACAAATTACCACAGAAATTGCGTCGCAATGAAATACTATGGGTTGTATGACTTCTCCTTCTAAATCGAGTAACGCTTCTATGGAAACGACAGAATTTTCTTTAGGGATACGACTATCTCCTTTCAGATTCACCATTCCCTCTTTACAACATCCCTCGCTCCCTTACATTGACGAATTTCCACAGTACTTGCGTCGCTATGAAATTCTATGGGTTCAATGACTTCTCCTTCTAAATCGAGTAACATTCCTACGGAAACGATAGGATTTTCTTTTGGGATACGAGTTTCTCCTTTCCGATGCACTATTAATACTTTACTGCATCCCTCGCTCCCTCACATTGACAAATTGACACAGAAATTGCGTCGCTATGAAATACTATGGGTTCTATGACCTCTCCTTCTAAATCGAGAAATGTTTCTATAGAAACGACCGGGTTTTCTTTTGGGATACGATTATCTCCTTTCCGATGCACTATTCCTTCTTTACTGCATCCCTCGATCCCCCACATTGACGAATTAACCCAGAAATGGCGTCGCTACGAAATCCTGTGTGTTCTATGACATCTCCTTCTAAATCGAGTAACGTTCCTATTAAAACGTCAGGATTTTCCTTTGGGATATGGATATCTACTTTCCGATGCACTATTCCAACTTTACTGCATCCCTCGCTCCATTACATTGACAAATTGACACAGAAATTGCGTCGTTATGAAATACTATGGGTTCTATGACCTCTCCTTCTAAATCGAGAAATGTTTCTATAGAAACGACCGGGTTTTCATTTGGGATACGAGCATCTCCTTTCCGATGCACTATTCCTTCTTTACTGTATCCCTGGCTCCCTCACATTGACGAATTAACACATAAATTGCGACGCTATGGAATACTATGTGTTCCATGACTTCTCCTTCTAAATCGAGTAACTTGTCAATGGAAACGAGAGGATTTTCTTTTGGGATACATGTGTCTCCTTTCCGATGCACTATTACTTCTTTACAACATTCCTCGTTCCCTCACATTGTCGAATTAGCACAGAAATTGCATCGCCCTGAAATACTATGGGTTCTATAAATTCTCCTTCTAAATCGAGTAACTTTTCTATGGAAACGAGAGGATTTTCTTTTGGTATACGAGTATCTCCTTTCCGATGCACTATTCCTTCCTTACTGCTTCTCTCACTCTCTCACACTGACGAATAAACACAGAAATTGCGTCGCTATGAAATACTATGCGTTCTATGACTTCTCCTTCTAAATCGAGTAACGTATATTTGGAAACGACTGGATTTTCTTTTGGGATACGACTATCTCCTTTCCGATTCACTATTCCTTCTTTACTACATCCCTCGCTCCCTCACATTGACGAATTAACGCAGAAATTTCGTCGCTATGAAATACTATGGGTTGTATGACTTGTCCTTCTAATTCGAGTAACGTTACTATAGAAATGACAGGATTTTCTTTTGGGTTACGAGTAACTCCTTTCCGATGCACTATTCCTTCTTTACTGCATCCCTGACTGACTCACATTGACGAATTAACACATGAATTGCGTCGCCTCGAAATACTATGCGTTCTATGACATCTCTTTCTAAATCCAGTGACGTTTCTATTCAAACGAAATGTTTTCTTTTGGGATACGAGTATCTCATTTCCGATGCGCTTTTCCTTCTTTACTGTATCCCTGGCTCAGTCACATTGACGAATGAACTCTGTAATTGCGTCCCTATGGAATACTATGGGTTCTATAACTTCTCCTTCTAAATCGAGTAACGTTTCTATGGAAACTACTGGATTTTCTTTTTGGATAAGACTATCTCCTTTCCGATGCACTATTCCTTCTTTACTGCATCCCTCGCTCCCTCACATTGACGAATTAACACAGAAATTGCGTCGCTAAGATATACTATGGGTTCTATGACTTCTCCTTCTAAATCGAGTAACGTTTCAATGGAAACAACCGAATTTTCTTTTCGGATACGACCATCTGCTTTCCGATGCACTATTCTTTCTGTACTGTACCCCTCGCTCCCTCACATTGGCGAATTAACACAGAAATTGCGTCGCTATGAAATACTATGGGTTCTATGACTTCTCCTTCTAAATCGAGTAACGTTTCTATGGAAACGAGAAGATTCTCTTTTGGTATACGAGTATCTCCTTTCCGATGCACTATTCCTTCCCTACTGCTTCCCTCGCTCCCTCACATTGACGAATTAACACAGAAATTGATTCGCTATGAAATACTATGGGTTTTATGACTTCTCCTTTTAAATCGAGTAACGTTTCTATGGAAACGACTGAACTTACTTTTTCGATACGAGTAACTCCTTTCCGATGCACTATTCCTTCTGTTCTGTATCCCTCGCTCCCTCACGTTGGCGAATTAACACAGAAATTGCGTCGCTATGAAATACTATGGGCTCTATGACTTCTCCTTCTAAATCGAGTAACGTTTCTATTGAAACGACAGGATTTACTTTTGGGATACGATTATCTCCTTTCCGATGCACTATTCCATCTTTACTGCATTTCTCGATCCCTCACATTGACAAATTAACACAGAAATGGCGTCGCTATGATATCCTGTGTGTTCTATGACATCTCCTTCTAAAGCGAGTAACGTTCCTATTCAACGTCAATATTTTCTTTTGGGATATTAGTTTCTCCTTTCCGATGCACTATTCCATCCTAACTGCATCCCTCGCTCCATTACATTGTCAAATTAACACAGAAATTGCGACGCTATAAAATACTATTGGTTCTATGACATCTCCTGCTTAATCGAGTAACGTTTCTATGGAGACAACAGGATTTTCTTTGGGATACGAGTAACTCCTTTCCGATGCACTATTCCTTCTTTAATGCATTCCTCGCTCATACTGATTGACGAATTAACACAGAAATTGCTTCGCTATGAAATGCTTTGGGTTCTATGACTTCTCCTTCTAAATCGGGTAAGGTCTCAATGGAATCGAAATGATTTTCTTTTGGTATACGAGTATCTCCTTTCCGATGCACTATTATTCTTTACTGCATCTCTCGCTCCTTCACACTGACGAATTAACACCGAAATTGCGTCGCTATGAAATACTATGGGTTCTATGACCTCTCTTTCTAAATCGAGGAATGTTTCTAGAGAAACGACAGGGTTTTCTTTTGGGATACGACATCTCCTTTCCGATGCACTATTCCTTCTTTAATGCATGCCTGGCTACCTCACATTGACGAATTAACACAGAAATTGCTTCGCTATTGAATACTATGTGTTCCATGGCTTCTCCTTCTAAATCGAGTAACTTGTCAATGGAAACGACAGGACTTTCTTTTGGGATACCTGTATCTCCTTTCCGATGCACTATTCCTTCTTTACTGCATCCCTCGCTCCCTCACATTGACGAATTAACACAGAAATTGCGTCGCTATGAAACACTATGGGTTCTATGACTTCTCATTCTAAATCGAGTAACTTTTCTATTGAATCGACAGGATTTTCTTTTGGGATACGATTATCTCCTTTCCGATGCACTATTCCTTCTTTAATGCGTGCCTGGCTACCTGACATTGACGAATTAACACAGAAATTGCGTCGCTATTGAATGCTATGTGTTCCATGTCTTCTCCTTCTAAATCGAGTAACTTGTCAATGGAAGCGACAGGATTTTCTTTTAGGGTACGTGTATCTCCATTCCGATGCACTATTCCTTCATTACTACATTCCTCGCTCCCTCACATTGTCGAATTAGCACTGAAATTGCATCACCCTGAAATAAGATGGGTTCTATAACTTCTCCTTCTAAATCGAGTAACGTTTGTATTTAAACGAGAAAATTTTCTTTTGGTATACGAGTATGTCCTTTCTGATGCACTATTCCTTCCTAACTGCATCTCTCGCTCCCTCACATTGACGAATTAACACAGAAATTTCGTCGCTATGAAATACTATGCGTTCTAAGATTTCTCCTTCTAAATCGAGTAACGTTTCTATGGAGACAACAGGATTTTCTTTGGGATACGAGTAACTCCTTTCCGATGCACTATTCCTTCTTTAATGCATTCCTCGCTCATACTGATTGACGAATTAACACAGAAATTGCTTCGCTATGAAATGCTTTGGGTTCTATGACTTCTCCTTCTAAATCGGGTAAGGTCTCAATGGAATCGAAAGGATTTTCTTTTGGTATACGAGTATCTCCTTTCCGATGCACTATTATTCTTTACTGCATCTCTCGCTCCTTCACACTGACGAATTAACACCGAAATTGCGTCGCTATGAAATACTATGGGTTCTATGACCTCTCTTTCTAAATCGAGGAATGTTTCTAGAGAAACGACAGGGTTTTCTTTTGGGATACGAGCATCTCCTTTCCGATGCACTATTCCTTCTTTAATGCATGCCTGGCTACCTCACATTGACGAATTAACACAGAAATTGCGTCGCTATTGAATACTGTGTGTTCCATGGCTTCTCCTTCTAAATCGAGTAACTTGTCAATGGAAACGACAGGACTTTCTTTTGGGATACCTGTATCTCCTTTCCGATGCACTATTCCTTCTTTACTGCATCCCTCGCTCCCTCACATTGACGAATTAACACAGAAATTGCGTCGCTATGAAACACTATGGGTCCTATGACTTCTCATTCTAAATCGAGTAACTTTTCTATTGAATCGACAGGATTTTCTTTTGGGATACGATTATCTCCTTTCCGATGCACTATTCCTTCTTTAATGCGTGCCTGGCTACCTGACATTGACGAATTAACACAGAAATTGCGTCGCTATTGAATACTATGTGTTCCATGTCTTCTCCTTCTAAATCGAGTAACGTTTCTATTGAAACGACAGGATTTACTTTTGGGATACGATTATCTCCTTTCCGATGCACTATTCCATCTTTACTGCATTTCTCGATCCCTCACATTGACAAATTAACACAGAAATGGCGTCGCTATGATATCCTGTGTGTTCTATGACATCTCCTTCTAAAGCGAGTAACGTTCCTATTCAACGTCAATATTTTCTTTTGGGATATTAGTTTCTCCTTTCCGATGCACTATTCCATCCTAACTGCATCCCTCGCTCCATTACATTGTCAAATTAACACAGAAATTGCGACGCTATAAAATACTATTGGTTCTATGACATCTCCTGCTTAATCGAGTAACGTTTCTATGGAGACAACAGGATTTTCTTTGGGATACGAGTAACTCCTTTCCGATGCACTATTCCTTCTTTAATGCATTCCTCGCTCATACTGATTGACGAATTAACACAGAAATTGCTTCGCTATGAAATGCTTTGGGTTCTATGACTTCTCCTTCTAAATCGGGTAAGGTCTCAATGGAATCGAAATGATTTTCTTTTGGTATACGAGTATCTCCTTTCCGATGCACTATTATTCTTTACTGCATCTCTCGCTCCTTCACACTGACGAATTAACACCGAAATTGCGTCGCTATGAAATACTATGGGTTCTATGACCTCTCTTTCTAAATCGAGGAATGTTTCTAGAGAAACGACAGGGTTTTCTTTTGGGATACGACATCTCCTTTCCGATGCACTATTCCTTCTTTAATGCATGCCTGGCTACCTCACATTGACGAATTAACACAGAAATTGCTTCGCTATTGAATACTATGTGTTCCATGGCTTCTCCTTCTAAATCGAGTAACTGGTCAATGGAAACGACAGGACTTTCTTTTGGGATACCTGTATCTCCTTTCCGATGCACTATTCCTTCTTTACTGCATCCCTCGCTCCCTCACATTGACGAATTAACACAGAAATTGCGTCGCTATGAAACACTATGGGTTCTATGACTTCTCATTCTAAATCGAGTAACTTTTCTATTGAATCGACAGGATTTTCTTTTGGGATACGATTATCTCCTTTCCGATGCACTATTCCTTCTTTAATGCGTGCCTGGCTACCTGACATTGACGAATTAACACAGAAATTGCGTCGCTATTGAATGCTATGTGTTCCATGTCTTCTCCTTCTAAATCGAGTAACTTGTCAATGGAAGCGACAGGATTTTCTTTTAGGGTACGTGTATCTCCATTCCGATGCACTATTCCTTCATTACTACATTCCTCGCTCCCTCACATTGTCGAATTAGCACTGAAATTGCATCACCCTGAAATAAGATGGGTTCTATAACTTCTCCTTCTAAATCGAGTAACGTTTGTATTTAAACGAGAAAATTTTCTTTTGGTATACGAGTATGTCCTTTCTGATGCACTATTCCTTCCTAACTGCATCTCTCGCTCCCTCACATTGACGAATTAACACAGAAATTTCGTCGCTATGAAATACTATGCGTTCTAAGATTTCTCCTTCTAAATCGAGTAACGTTTCTATGGAGACAACAGGATTTTCTTTGGGATACGAGTAACTCCTTTCCGATGCACTATTCCTTCTTTAATGCATTCCTCGCTCATACTGATTGACGAATTAACACAGAAATTGCTTCGCTATGAAATGCTTTGGGTTCTATGACTTCTCCTTCTAAATCGGGTAAGGTCTCAATGGAATCGAAAGGATTTTCTTTTGGTATACGAGTATCTCCTTTCCGATGCACTATTATTCTTTACTGCATCTCTCGCTCCTTCACACTGACGAATTAACACCGAAATTGCGTCGCTATGAAATACTATGGGTTCTATGACCTCTCTTTCTAAATCGAGGAATGTTTCTAGAGAAACGACAGGGTTTTCTTTTGGGATACGAGCATCTCCTTTCCGATGCACTATTCCTTCTTTAATGCATGCCTGGCTACCTCACATTGACGAATTAACACAGAAATTGCGTCGCTATTGAATACTGTGTGTTCCATGGCTTCTCCTTCTAAATCGAGTAACTTGTCAATGGAAACGACAGGACTTTCTTTTGGGATACCTGTATCTCCTTTCCGATGCACTATTCCTTCTTTACTGCATCCCTCGCTCCCTCACATTGACGAATTAACACAGAAATTGCGTCGCTATGAAACACTATGGGTCCTATGACTTCTCATTCTAAATCGAGTAACTTTTCTATTGAATCGACAGGATTTTCTTTTGGGATACGATTATCTCCTTTCCGATGCACTATTCCTTCTTTAATGCGTGCCTGGCTACCTGACATTGACGAATTAACACAGAAATTGCGTCGCTATTGAATACTATGTGTTCCATGTCTTCTCCTTCTAAATCGAGTAACGTTTCTATTGAAACGACAGGATTTACTTTTGGGATACGATTATCTCCTTTCCGATGCACTATTCCATCTTTACTGCATTTCTCGATCCCTCACATTGACAAATTAACACAGAAATGGCGTCGCTATGATATCCTGTGTGTTCTATGACATCTCCTTCTAAAGCGAGTAACGTTCCTATTCAACGTCAATATTTTCTTTTGGGATATTAGTTTCTCCTTTCCGATGCACTATTCCATCCTAACTGCATCCCTCGCTCCATTACATTGTCAAATTAACACAGAAATTGCGACGCTATAAAATACTATTGGTTCTATGACATCTCCTGCTTAATCGAGTAACGTTTCTATGGAGACAACAGGATTTTCTTTGGGATACGAGTAACTCCTTTCCGATGCACTATTCCTTCTTTAATGCATTCCTCGCTCATACTGATTGACGAATTAACACAGAAATTGCTTCGCTATGAAATGCTTTGGGTTCTATGACTTCTCCTTCTAAATCGGGTAAGGTCTCAATGGAATCGAAATGATTTTCTTTTGGTATACGAGTATCTCCTTTCCGATGCACTATTATTCTTTACTGCATCTCTCGCTCCTTCACACTGACGAATTAACACCGAAATTGCGTCGCTATGAAATACTATGGGTTCTATGACCTCTCTTTCTAAATCGAGGAATGTTTCTAGAGAAACGACAGGGTTTTCTTTTGGGATACGACATCTCCTTTCCGATGCACTATTCCTTCTTTAATGCATGCCTGGCTACCTCACATTGACGAATTAACACAGAAATTGCTTCGCTATTGAATACTATGTGTTCCATGGCTTCTCCTTCTAAATCGAGTAACTGGTCAATGGAAACGACAGGACTTTCTTTTGGGATACCTGTATCTCCTTTCCGATGCACTATTCCTTCTTTACTGCATCCCTCGCTCCCTCACATTGACGAATTAACACAGAAATTGCGTCGCTATGAAACACTATGGGTTCTATGACTTCTCATTCTAAATCGAGTAACTTTTCTATTGAATCGACAGGATTTTCTTTTGGGATACGATTATCTCCTTTCCGATGCACTATTCCTTCTTTAATGCGTGCCTGGCTACCTGACATTGACGAATTAACACAGAAATTGCGTCGCTATTGAATGCTATGTGTTCCATGTCTTCTCCTTCTAAATCGAGTAACTTGTCAATGGAAGCGACAGGATTTTCTTTTAGGGTACGTGTATCTCCATTCCGATGCACTATTCCTTCATTACTACATTCCTCGCTCCCTCACATTGTCGAATTAGCACTGAAATTGCATCACCCTGAAATAAGATGGGTTCTATAACTTCTCCTTCTAAATCGAGTAACGTTTGTATTTAAACGAGAAAATTTTCTTTTGGTATACGAGTATGTCCTTTCTGATGCACTATTCCTTCCTAACTGCATCTCTCGCTCCCTCACATTGACGAATTAACACAGAAATTTCGTCGCTATGAAATACTATGCGTTCTAAGATTTCTCCTTCTAAATCGAGTAACGTTTCTATGGAGACAACAGGATTTTCTTTGGGATACGAGTAACTCCTTTCCGATGCACTATTCCTTCTTTAATGCATTCCTCGCTCATACTGATTGACGAATTAACACAGAAATTGCTTCGCTATGAAATGCTTTGGGTTCTATGACTTCTCCTTCTAAATCGGGTAAGGTCTCAATGGAATCGAAAGGATTTTCTTTTGGTATACGAGTATCTCCTTTCCGATGCACTATTATTCTTTACTGCATCTCTCGCTCCTTCACACTGACGAATTAACACCGAAATTGCGTCGCTATGAAATACTATGGGTTCTATGACCTCTCTTTCTAAATCGAGGAATGTTTCTAGAGAAACGACAGGGTTTTCTTTTGGGATACGAGCATCTCCTTTCCGATGCACTATTCCTTCTTTAATGCATGCCTGGCTACCTCACATTGACGAATTAACACAGAAATTGCGTCGCTATTGAATACTGTGTGTTCCATGGCTTCTCCTTCTAAATCGAGTAACTTGTCAATGGAAACGACAGGACTTTCTTTTGGGATACCTGTATCTCCTTTCCGATGCACTATTCCTTCTTTACTGCATCCCTCGCTCCCTCACATTGACGAATTAACACAGAAATTGCGTCGCTATGAAACACTATGGGTCCTATGACTTCTCATTCTAAATCGAGTAACTTTTCTATTGAATCGACAGGATTTTCTTTTGGGATACGATTATCTCCTTTCCGATGCACTATTCCTTCTTTAATGCGTGCCTGGCTACCTGACATTGACGAATTAACACAGAAATTGCGTCGCTATTGAATACTATGTGTTCCATGTCTTCTCCTTCTAAATCGAGTAACGTTTCTATTGAAACGACAGGATTTACTTTTGGGATACGATTATCTCCTTTCCGATGCACTATTCCATCTTTACTGCATTTCTCGATCCCTCACATTGACAAATTAACACAGAAATGGCGTCGCTATGATATCCTGTGTGTTCTATGACATCTCCTTCTAAAGCGAGTAACGTTCCTATTCAACGTCAATATTTTCTTTTGGGATATTAGTTTCTCCTTTCCGATGCACTATTCCATCCTAACTGCATCCCTCGCTCCATTACATTGTCAAATTAACACAGAAATTGCGACGCTATAAAATACTATTGGTTCTATGACATCTCCTGCTTAATCGAGTAACGTTTCTATGGAGACAACAGGATTTTCTTTGGGATACGAGTAACTCCTTTCCGATGCACTATTCCTTCTTTAATGCATTCCTCGCTCATACTGATTGACGAATTAACACAGAAATTGCTTCGCTATGAAATGCTTTGGGTTCTATGACTTCTCCTTCTAAATCGGGTAAGGTCTCAATGGAATCGAAATGATTTTCTTTTGGTATACGAGTATCTCCTTTCCGATGCACTATTATTCTTTACTGCATCTCTCGCTCCTTCACACTGACGAATTAACACCGAAATTGCGTCGCTATGAAATACTATGGGTTCTGTGACCTCTCTTTCTAAATCGAGGAATGTTTCTAGAGAAACGACAGGGTTTTCTTTTGGGATACGACATCTCCTTTCCGATGCACTATTCCTTCTTTAATGCATGCCTGGCTACCTCACATTGACGAATTAACACAGAAATTGCTTCGCTATTGAATACTATGTGTTCCATGGCTTCTCCTTCTAAATCGAGTAACTGGTCAATGGAAACGACAGGACTTTCTTTTGGGATACCTGTATCTCCTTTCCGATGCACTATTCCTTCTTTACTGCATCCCTCGCTCCCTCACATTGACGAATTAACACAGAAATTGCGTCGCTATGAAACACTATGGGTTCTATGACTTCTCATTCTAAATCGAGTAACTTTTCTATTGAATCGACAGGATTTTCTTTTGGGATACGATTATCTCCTTTCCGATGCACTATTCCTTCTTTAATGCGTGCCTGGCTACCTGACATTGACGAATTAACACAGAAATTGCGTCGCTATTGAATGCTATGTGTTCCATGTCTTCTCCTTCTAAATCGAGTAACTTGTCAATGGAAGCGACAGGATTTTCTTTTAGGGTACGTGTATCTCCATTCCGATGCACTATTCCTTCATTACTACATTCCTCGCTCCCTCACATTGTCGAATTAGCACTGAAATTGCATCACCCTGAAATAAGATGGGTTCTATAACTTCTCCTTCTAAATCGAGTAACGTTTGTATTTAAACGAGAAAATTTTCTTTTGGTATACGAGTATGTCCTTTCTGATGCACTATTCCTTCCTAACTGCATCTCTCGCTCCCTCACATTGACGAATTAACACAGAAATTTCGTCGCTATGAAATACTATGCGTTCTAAGATTTCTCCTTCTAAATCGAGTAACGTTTCTATGGAGACAACAGGATTTTCTTTGGGATACGAGTAACTCCTTTCCGATGCACTATTCCTTCTTTAATGCATTCCTCGCTCATACTGATTGACGAATTAACACAGAAATTGCTTCGCTATGAAATGCTTTGGGTTCTATGACTTCTCCTTCTAAATCGGGTAAGGTCTCAATGGAATCGAAAGGATTTTCTTTTGGTATACGAGTATCTCCTTTCCGATGCACTATTATTCTTTACTGCATCTCTCGCTCCTTCACACTGACGAATTAACACCGAAATTGCGTCGCTATGAAATACTATGGGTTCTATGACCTCTCTTTCTAAATCGAGGAATGTTTCTAGAGAAACGACAGGGTTTTCTTTTGGGATACGAGCATCTCCTTTCCGATGCACTATTCCTTCTTTAATGCATGCCTGGCTACCTCACATTGACGAATTAACACAGAAATTGCGTCGCTATTGAATACTGTGTGTTCCATGGCTTCTCCTTCTAAATCGAGTAACTTGTCAATGGAAACGACAGGACTTTCTTTTGGGATACCTGTATCTCCTTTCCGATGCACTATTCCTTCTTTACTGCATCCCTCGCTCCCTCACATTGACGAATTAACACAGAAATTGCGTCGCTATGAAACACTATGGGTCCTATGACTTCTCATTCTAAATCGAGTAACTTTTCTATTGAATCGACAGGATTTTCTTTTGGGATACGATTATCTCCTTTCCGATGCACTATTCCTTCTTTAATGCGTGCCTGGCTACCTGACATTGACGAATTAACACAGAAATTGCGTCGCTATTGAATACTATGTGTTCCATGTCTTCTCCTTCTAAATCGAGTAACGTTTCTATTGAAACGACAGGATTTACTTTTGGGATACGATTATCTCCTTTCCGATGCACTATTCCATCTTTACTGCATTTCTCGATCCCTCACATTGACAAATTAACACAGAAATGGCGTCGCTATGATATCCTGTGTGTTCTATGACATCTCCTTCTAAAGCGAGTAACGTTCCTATTCAACGTCAATATTTTCTTTTGGGATATTAGTTTCTCCTTTCCGATGCACTATTCCATCCTAACTGCATCCCTCGCTCCATTACATTGTCAAATTAACACAGAAATTGCGACGCTATAAAATACTATTGGTTCTATGACATCTCCTGCTTAATCGAGTAACGTTTCTATGGAGACAACAGGATTTTCTTTGGGATACGAGTAACTCCTTTCCGATGCACTATTCCTTCTTTAATGCATTCCTCGCTCATACTGATTGACGAATTAACACAGAAATTGCTTCGCTATGAAATGCTTTGGGTTCTATGACTTCTCCTTCTAAATCGGGTAAGGTCTCAATGGAATCGAAATGATTTTCTTTTGGTATACGAGTATCTCCTTTCCGATGCACTATTATTCTTTACTGCATCTCTCGCTCCTTCACACTGACGAATTAACACCGAAATTGCGTCGCTATGAAATACTATGGGTTCTATGACCTCTCTTTCTAAATCGAGGAATGTTTCTAGAGAAACGACAGGGTTTTCTTTTGGGATACGACATCTCCTTTCCGATGCACTATTCCTTCTTTAATGCATGCCTGGCTACCTCACATTGACGAATTAACACAGAAATTGCTTCGCTATTGAATACTATGTGTTCCATGGCTTCTCCTTCTAAATCGAGTAACTGGTCAATGGAAACGACAGGACTTTCTTTTGGGATACCTGTATCTCCTTTCCGATGCACTATTCCTTCTTTACTGCATCCCTCGCTCCCTCACATTGACGAATTAACACAGAAATTGCGTCGCTATGAAACACTATGGGTTCTATGACTTCTCATTCTAAATCGAGTAACTTTTCTATTGAATCGACAGGATTTTCTTTTGGGATACGATTATCTCCTTTCCGATGCACTATTCCTTCTTTAATGCGTGCCTGGCTACCTGACATTGACGAATTAACACAGAAATTGCGTCGCTATTGAATGCTATGTGTTCCATGTCTTCTCCTTCTAAATCGAGTAACTTGTCAATGGAAGCGACAGGATTTTCTTTTAGGGTACGTGTATCTCCATTCCGATGCACTATTCCTTCATTACTACATTCCTCGCTCCCTCACATTGTCGAATTAGCACTGAAATTGCATCACCCTGAAATAAGATGGGTTCTATAACTTCTCCTTCTAAATCGAGTAACGTTTGTATTTAAACGAGAAAATATTCTTTTGGTATACGAGTATGTCCTTTCTGATGCACTATTCCTTCCTAACTGCATCTCTCGCTCCCTCACATTGACGAATTAACACAGAAATTTCGTCGCTATGAAATACTATGCGTTCTAAGATTTCTCCTTCTAAATCGAGTAACGTTTCTATGGAGACAACAGGATTTTCTTTGGGATACGAGTAACTCCTTTCCGATGCACTATTCCTTCTTTAATGCATTCCTCGCTCATACTGATTGACGAATTAACACAGAAATTGCTTCGCTATGAAATGCTTTGGGTTCTCTGACTTCTCCTTCTAAATCGGGTAAGGTCTCAATGGAATCGAAAGGATTTTCTTTTGGTATACGAGTATCTCCTTTCCGATGCACTATTATTCTTTACTGCATCTCTCGCTCCTTCACACTGACGAATTAACACCGAAATTGCGTCGCTATGAAATACTATGGGTTCTATGACCTCTCTTTCTAAATCGAGGAATGTTTCTAGAGAAACGACAGGGTTTTCTTTTGGGATACGAGCATCTCCTTTCCGATGCACTATTCCTTCTTTAATGCATGCCTGGCTACCTCACATTGACGAATTAACACAGAAATTGCGTCGCTATTGAATACTGTGTGTTCCATGGCTTCTCCTTCTAAATCGAGTAACTTGTCAATGGAAACGACAGGGACTTTCTTTTGGGATACCTGTATCTCCTTTCCGATGCACTATTCCTTCTTTACTGCATCCCTCGCTCCCTCACATTGACGAATTAACACAGAAATTTCGTCGCTATGAAATACTATGTGTTCTAAGATTTCTCCTTCTAAATCGAGTAACGTTTCTATGGAAACGACAGGATTTTCTTTTGGGATAAGAGTATCCCCTTTCCGATGATCTATTAGTTCTTTACTGCATCCCTAGCTCCCTCACATTGACGAATATTAACAGAAATTACTTCGCTATGAAATACTATAGGTTCCAAAACTTCTCCTTCTGCATCGAGTAACGTTTATATGGATACGAATGGGTTTTCTTTTGGGATACGACTGACTATCTCCTTTCCGATTCTCTATCCCTTCTTTACTGCATCCCGCGCTCCCTCACATTGAAGAATTAACGCAGAAATTCCGTCACTATGGAATACTATGGGTTCTATGACTTCTTCTTCTAAATCGAGTAACGTTTCAATGGAATCGACAGGATTTTCTTTTGGTATACGAGTATCTCCTTTCCGATCCACTATTCCTTCTTTACTGCATCCCTCGCTCCCTTACATTGACGAATTACCACAGAAATTGCCTCGCTATGAAATACTATGGGTTCTATGACATCTCCTTCTAAATCGAGTATCGTTTCTATGGAGACGAAGGGATTTTCTTTTGGGATACTAGTATCCCCTTTCCGATGCTCTATTAGTTCTTTACTGCATCCCTAGCTCCCTCACATTGACGAATTTTCACAGAAATTCCGTCGCTATGAAGTACTATGGGTTCTAAAACTTCTCCTTCTAAACCGAGTGTAGTTTCTATGGATACGACGGGATTTTCTTTTGGGATACGACTATCTCCTTTCCGTTGCACTATTCCTTCTTTACTGCATCCCTCGCTCCCTTACATTGACGAATTACCACAGAAATTGCCTCGCTATGAAATACTATGGGTTCTATGACATCTCCTTCTAAATCGAGTATCGTTTCTATGGAGACGAAGGGATTTTCTTTTGGGATACTAGTATCCCCTTTCCGATGCTCTATTAGTTCTTTACTGCATCCCTAGCTGCCTCACATTGAGGAATATTCACAGAAATTGCGTCGCTATGAAATACTATTGGTTCTAAACTTCTGCTTCTAAATCGAGTATCGTTTCTATGGATACGAATGGATATTCTTTTGGGATACGACTATGTCCTTTCCGTTGCACTATTCCTTCTTTACTGCATCACTCACTCCCTCACTTTGACGAATTAACGCAGAAATTGCGTCGCTATGAAATAATATGGTTTCTATGACTTCTCCTTCTAAATCGAGGAACGTTTCTATGGAAACGACAGTAGTCTCTTTTGGCATACGAGGATCTCCTTTCCGATGCACCTCTCCTTCCTGACTGTATCTCTCTCTCCCTCACATTGACGAATTAACAAAGAAATTGCGTCGCTATGAAGTACTATGTGTTCTATAACTTCTCCTTCTAAAGCGAGAAACGTTTCTATTGAAACGTCAGGATTTTATTTTGGGATACGAGTATCTTCTTTCCGGTGCACCATTCCTTCTGTACCGCATCCTTCGCTCCCTCACATTGGCGAATTAACACAGAAATTGCGTCGCTATGAAATACTAAGGGTTGTATGACTTCTCCTTGTAAATCGGGTAACGTTTGGATTCAAACGACAGGACTTTCATTAGGGATACGAGTATCTCCATTCCGATGCACTATTCCCTCTATACTGCATCCCTAGCTCCCTCACATTGACGAATTAACACAGAGATTTCGTCGCTATTAAATACTATGGGTTCCATGACTTTTCCTTCTAAATCGAGTAACCTTTCTATGGAAACGACAGGATATTCTTTTGGGATACGAGTATCTCCTTTCCAATGCACTATTCCTTCTTTACTGCATCCCTCGCTCCCTCACGACGAATTAACACATAAATTGGGTCGCTATGATATACTAGGTGTTCTATGACTTCTCCATCTTAATCGAGTAACGTTTCTATGGAAGCGAGAGGATTTTCTTTTGGTATACGAGTAACTCGTTTCCGATGCACTATTCCTTCTGTACTGCATCCCTCGCTCCCTCACGTTGGCGAATTAACACAGAAATTGCGTCGCTATGAAATACTATGGGTTATATGACTTCTCCTTCTAAATCGAGTAACGTTTCTATTGAAACGACAGGATTTTCTTTTGGGATACGATTATCTCCTTTACGATGCACTAATCCTTCTTTACTGCATCCCTCGATCCCTCACATTGACAAGTTAACACAGAAATGGCGTCGCTATGAAGTACTGTGTGTTCTATGACATCACCTTCTAATACGAGTAACGTTCCTATTCAAACGTCAGGATTTTCTTTAGGGATATGACTATCTCTTTTCCGATGCACTATTCCATCTTTACTTCATCCCTCGCTCCAATACATTGACAAATTAACGCAGAAATTGCGTCGCTATGAAATACTATTGGTTCTATGACATCTGCTGCTAAATCGAGTAACGTTTCTATGGAGACAACAGGACTTTCTTTTGGGATACGAGTATCTCCTTTCCGATGCACTATTCCTTTTTTAATGCATTCCTCGCTCCCTCACATTGACGAATTAACACAGAAATTGCGTCGCTATGAAATACTATGGGTCCTATGACTTCTATTTCTAAATCGAGTAACGTTTCTATGGAGTCGCAAAGATTTTCTTTTGGTATACGAGTATCTCCTTTCCGATGCAGTTTTCCTTCTATACTGCATCCCTTGCTCCCTCACATTGACGAATTAACACGGAAATTACGTCGCTATGAAATAACATGGGTTCTATGACTTCTCCTTCTAAATCGAGTAACGTTACTAGGGAAACGACAGGATTTTCTTTTGGAATACTAGTATTTCCCTTCCGATGCAATATTCCTTCTTTGCTGCATCTCTCGCTCCCTCACATTCAAGAGTTAACACAGAAATTGCTATGAAAAAAATGAAAATGTCGTGTGGCTAGGGCCTCCCGTCGGGTAGACCGTTCGCCTGGTGCAGGTCTTTCGATTTGACGCCACTTCGGCGACCTGCGCGTCGATGGGGATGAAATGATGATGATTAGGACAACACAACACCCAGTCCCTGAGCGGAGAAAATTTCCGACCCAGCCGGGAATCGAACCCGGTCCCTTAGGATTGACAGTCTGTCACGCTGACCACTCAGCTACCAGGGCGGACATCGCTATGAATTACTATGGGATGTATGACTTTTCCTACTAAATCGAGTTACGTTTCTATGGAAACGACAGGATTTTCTTTTGGGATACGAGTATCTCCTTCCCGATGCAGTATTCCTTCTTTACTGCGTTCCTCGATCCCTCACATTGACGAACGATCTCAGAAAATGCGAGGCTATGATATAGTATTGGTTCTATGACTTTTCTTTCTATATCGACTAACGTTTCTATGGAAAAGACGGGATTTTCTTTTGGGATTCAGCTATCTCCTTTCCGATGCACTATTCCTTCTGTACTGCATCCCTCGCTCCCTCACATTGGCGAATTAACATAGATATTGCGTCGCTATGATATACTATGGGTTCTATGACTTCCCCTTCTAAATCAAATAACGTTTCTATGGAAACGACAGGATTTTCTTTTGGTATACGTGTATCTCCTTTCCGATGCACTATTCTTTCTTTACTGCATCCCTCGCTCCCTCACAGTGGCGAATTGACACTGAAATTGCGTCGCTATGAAATACTTCGGGTTCTATGACTTCTCCTTCTAAATCGAGTAATGTTTCCATTGAAACGACAGGATTTTCTTTTGGGATACGAGTATCTCCTTTCCGATGCACTATTCCTCCTTTACTGCATCTCTCGCTCTCTCACATTGACGAATTAACACAGAAATTGCGTCGCTATCGAATACTATGTGTTCTATGACTTCTCCTTCTAAATCAAGTAACGTTTCTATGGAAACGACAGGAGTTTCTTTTGGGACACGAGTATCTCCTTCTTGATGCACTAGTCCTTCTTTACTGCATCCCTTGTTCCCTTACATTGGAGAATTAACACAGAAATGGCGTCGCTATGTAATACCATGGGTTCTATGACTTCTCCTTCTAAATCAAATAACATTTCTATGGAAACGACAGGATTTTCTTTTGGTATACGGGTATCTCCTTTCCGATGCACTATTAGTTCTTTACTGCATCCCTCGATCCCTCACATTGACGAATAAGCACAGAAATTGCGTCGCTATGGAATACTATGGGTTCAATGATTTCTCTCTCTAAATCGAGTAACATTTCTACGGAAACGAAAGGATTTTTTTTGGGATACGAGTATCTCCTTTCCGATGCACAAATCCTTCTTTACTGCATCCCTCGTCCTCTCACAATGACGAATTAACTCAGAAATTGCGTCGCTATGGGATACGATGGGTTCAATGGTTTCTCTCTCTAAATCCAGTAACTTTTCTACGGAAACGATAGGATTTTCTTTTGGGATACGAGTATCTCCTTTCAGATGCACTATTCTTTCTTTACTGCATCCCTCGATCCCTGACATTGACGAATTAACACAGATATGGCGTCGCTATGAAGTACTATGTGATCTATGACTTCTCCTTCTAAATCGATTAACGTTTCTATGGATACGTCAAGATTTTCTTTTCGGATACGAATATCTCCTTTCCGATGCATTATTCCTTTTTTTCTGCATCCCTGGCTCCCTCACATTGACGAATTATCACAGAAATTGCGTCGCTATGGAATACTATGTGTTCAAGGTTTTCTCCTTCTAAATCGAGTAACGTTTCTATGGAAACGAGAGGATTTTCTTTTGGTAAAGGAGTATCTCCTTTCCGATGCATTATTTCTTCTTTAATGCATTCCTCGCTAACTCACATTGACGAATTAACACAGATATTGCGTCGCTGTAAAAAGCTATGGGTTCTACGACTTTTCTTTCTAAATCAAGTAACGTTTCTATGGAAACGACAGGATTTTCTTTTGGGATACGAATTTCTCCTTTCCGATGCACTATTCCCTCTTTACTGCATCCCTGGCCCCTTCTCATTGCCGAATTAACACAGAAATTGCGACGCTATGGAATACTATGTGTTCTATGACTTCTCCTTCTTAATCCACTAACGTTTCTATGGAAACGAGAGGATTTTCTTTTGGTATACGAGTATCTCCTTTCCGATGCACTATTCCTTCTATACTGCATCCCTTCCTCCCTCTCATTGACGAATTAACGCAGAAATTGCGTCGCTATGAAATACTATGGGTTCTATGGTTTCTCATTCTAAATCGAGTAACGTTTCTTTGGAGACGACAGGATATTCTTTTGGGATACGAGTATCTCCTTTCCGATGCACTATTAGTTCTTTACTACATCCCTCGCTCCTTCACATTGAGGAATAAGCACAGAAATTGCGTCGCTATGAACTACTATGGGTTCTATGACCTCTCCTTCAAATCGAGTAACTTTTCTATGGAAACGACAGGATTTTCTTTAGGGGTTCGAGTATCTCCTTTCCGAAGCACTATTCCTTCTTTACAGCATCCCTCGCTCCCTCACATTGAGGAATGAACTCAGATATTGCGTGGCTATGATATTTTATGGGTTCTATGTTTTCTCCTTCTAAATCGAGTTACGTTTCTATGGAAACGACGGGATTTTCTTTTGGGATACAGCTATCTCCTTTGCGATGCACTATTCCCTCTTTACTCCATACCTCGCTGCCTCACATTGACGAATTAACACAGAAATTGTGTCGCTATGAAATTCTATGGGTTAAATAACTTCTCCTTCTAATTCTAGTAACTTTTCTATGGAAACGACAGAATTTGCTTTTGGGATACGAGTATCTCCATTCCGATGCACTATTCCTTATTTACTGCATCTCTCGCATCACTCGCTCACTCACTTTGACGAATTAACGCAGAAATGGCGTCCCTATGAAATTCTATGTGTTCTATAACTTCTCCTTCTAAATAAAGTAACGTTTCTATGGAAACGACAGGATTTTCTTTTGGGATCCGAGTATCACCTTTCCGATGCACCATTCATTCTTTTCTGCATTCCTCGCACCCTCACATTGACGAATTAACACAGAAATTGCGTCGCTATGCATTACTATGGAATCTATAACTTCTCCTCCAAAATCGAGTAACGTTTCTATTGAAACGACAGGATTTTCTATTGGGATACGGGTATCTCCTTTCCAATGCACTATTCCTTCTTTACTGCATCCCTCGCTCCCTCACATTGACGAATGAACTCTGACATTGCGTGGCTATGATATTGTATAGGTTCTATTACTTCTCCTTCTAAATCGAGTAACTTTTCTATGGAAACGACGGGATATTCTTTTAGGATACAGCTATCTCCTTTTCGATGCACTATTCCCTCTTTACTGCATACCTCGCTCCCACACATTGTCGAATTATCGCAGAAATTTCGTCGCTATGAAATACTATGGGTTCTATGACTTCTCCTTCTAAATCGAGTAACGTTTCTAAGGAAACGACAGGATTTTTCTTGGGTTACGAGTATCTCCTTTCCAATGCACTATTTCTTCTTTACTGCATCTCTCGCTCCCTCACATTGACGAATTAACACAGAAATCGCCTCGCTATGAAGTACTATGGTATCTATGACTTCTACTTCTAAATCGAGTAACGTTTCTATTGAAACGACAGGATTATCTTTTGGGATACGAGTATCTCCTTACCGATGCACCATTCCTTCCGTACTGCGTATCTCGCTCCCTCACATTGACGAATAAGCACAGAAATTGCGTCGCTGTGAGATACTATGGTTTCTATAACTTCTCCTTCTAAATCAAATAACGTTTCTATGGAGACGACGGGATTTTCTTTTGGGATACGAGTATCTCCTTTCCGATGCACTATTCCCTCTGTACTGCATCCCTCGCTCCATCACATTGGCGAATTAACACAGAAATTGCGTCGCTGTGAAATTCTATGTGTTCTATGACTTCTCCTTCCAAATGGAGTAACGTTTCTATTGAAACGACAGGATATTCAATTGGGATACGAGTATCTCCTTTCCGATGCACTATTCCGTCTTTACTGCATCCCTCGCTCCCTCACATTGACGAATTAACACAGAAATTGCGTCGCTATGAAATGCTATGGGTTCCATGACATCTCCTTCTAAATCGAGTAAGTTTCTATGGAAACGACAGAATTTTCTTTTGGGATACGAGTATCTCCTTTCCGATGCACTATTAGTTCCTTACTGCATCCCTCGCTCCCTCACATTGACGAATTGACACAGAAATTGCGTCGCTATGAAATACAATGGGTTCTATAACTTCTCCTCTTAAATCGAGTTACATTTCTATGAAAAAGACAGGATTTTCTTTTGGGATACGAGTATCTCATTTCCGATGCACTATTCCTTCTTTACTGCATCCCTCACTCCCTCACATTGATAAATTCACCCAGAAATTGCGTCCCTATGAAATACTATGGGTTCTATGACTTCTCCTTCTAAATCGAGTAACGTTTCTATGGAAACGATAGGATTTTCTTTAGGGATTCGAGTATCTCCTTTCTGATGCACTATTCCTTCTCTACTGCATCCCTCGCTCCTTTACATTGACGAATTAACACACAAATTGCGAAGCTATGCTATACTATTGGTTCTAAGACACCTCCTTCAAAATCGAGTAACGTTTCAATGGAAACGACAAGATTTTCTTTTGTGATACCAGTATCTCCTTTACGATGCACTATTCATCCTTTACTGCAACCCTCGCTCTCTCACACTGACGAATTAACACAGAGATTGCGTCTCTATGATATACTGTGGGCCCTATGACTTATCCCTCTAAATCGAGTAACGTTTCAATGGAAAAGACAGGATTTTCTTTTGGTATACGAGTATCTCCTTTCCGTTTCACAATCCCTTCTTTACTGCATCCCTCGCTCAATCACATTAACGAATTAACACAGAAATTGCGTCGCTATGAAATACTACGGGTTCCATGACTTCACCTACTACATCGAGTAACGTTTCTATGGAAACGACAGGATTTTCTTTTGGGATACGAGTATCTCCTTTCAGAAGCACTATTCCGTCTTTGCTGTCTCTCTCGCTCCCTCACATTGACGAATTAACACAGAAATTTCGTCGCGATGAAATACTATGGGTTCTAAGACTTCTACCTCTATATCGAGTAACGTTTCTATGGAGACGACGTGATTTTCTTTTGGGATACGAGTATCTCCTTTCCGATGGACTTTCCCTTCTTTAATGCATCCCTCGCTCCCTCACATTCAAGAGTTAACACAGAAATTGCGTGGCTATGAAATACTACGGGTTCTATGACTTCTCTTTCCAAACCGAGTAACGTTTCTACTGAAACGACAGAATTTTCTGTTGGGATGCGAGTTTCTAATTTCCGATGCACTATTCCGTCTTTACTGCATCCCTCGCTCCCTCACATTGACGAATTAACACAGAAATTGCGGCGCTATGCATTACTATGGGTTCTATAACTTCTCCTCCAAAATCGAGTAATGTTTCTACTGAAACGACAGGATTTTCTATTGGGATACGGGTATCCTCTTTCCAAAGCACTATTCCTTCTTTACTGCATACCTCGCTCCCTCATATTGACCAATTAACACTGAAATTTCGTCGCGATGAAATACTATGGGTTCTATGACTTCTAGTTCCAAACCTAGTAACGTTTCTACTGAAACGACAGAATTTTCTTTTGGGATACGAGTTTCTAATTTCCGATGCACTATTAGTTCTTTACTGCATCCCTCGCTCCCACCCATTGTAGAATAAGCACAGAAATCGCGTCGCTGTGAAATACTATGGGTTCTTTATCTTCTCCTTTCAAATCGAGATACGTTTCTATGGAAACGACAGGATTTTCTTTTGGGATACGAGTATCTCCTTTCCGAAGCACTATTCCTCCTTTACTGCATCCCTCGCTCCCTCACATTGACGAATGAACTCAGAAATTGCGTGGCTATGATATAGTATGGGTTCTATGACTTCTCCTTCTAAATCGAGTTACGTTTCTATGGAAACGACGGGATTTCCTTTTGGGATACAGCTATCTCCTTTCCGATGCACTATTCCCTCTTTGCTGCATACCTCGCTCCCTCACATTGACGAATTAACACAGAAATTGCGTCGCTATGAAATATTATGTGTTCCATGACTTCTCCTTCTAAATCGAGTAACATTTCTATGGAAACGACAGGATTATCTTTTGTGGTACGAGTATCTCCTTTCCGATGCACTATTAGTTCTCCACTACATCACTCGCTCCCTCACATTGACGAATAAGCACAGAAATTGCGTCGCTATGAAATTCTATGGGTTCTTTCACTTCTCCTTCTAAATCGAGTAACATTTCTATGGAAAGGACAGGATTTTCTTTTGGGTTACGAGTATTTCATTTCCGATGCACTACTCCATTTTTACTGAATCCCTTGCTCCCTCACATTGACGAATTAACACAGAAATTGCGTCGCTATGAAATATTATGTGTTCCATGACTTCTCCTTCTAAATCGAGTAACATTTCTATGGAAACGACAGGATTATCTTTTGGGATACGAGTATCTCCTTTCCGATGCACTATTAGTTCTCCACTACATCACTCGCTCCCTCACATTGACGAATAAGCACAGAAATTGCGTCGCTATGAAATTCTATGGGTTCTTTAACTTCTCCTTCTAAATCTAGTAACATTTCTATGGAAAGGACAGGATTTTCTTTTGGGATAAGAGTATTTCATTTCTGATGCACTATTCCATTTTTACTGAATCACTTGCTCCCTCACATTGACGAATTAAAACAGAAATTGCGTCGCTACGAAATACTATAGATTCTATGACTTCTCCTTCTAAATCGAGACACGTTTCTATGCAAACGACAGGATTTTCTTTTGGGATACGACCATCTCCTTTCCGATGCACTATTCCTTCTTTACTGCATCCCTCGCTCCCTCACATTGACGAATTAACACAGAAATTGCGTCGCTATGAAATATTATGTGTTCCATGACTTCTCCTTCTAAATCGAGTAACGATTCTATTGAAACGACAGGATTTTCTTTTGGGATACGAGTATCTCCTTTCCGATGCACTATTCCGTCTTCACTGCATCCCTCGCTCCCTCACATTCGCGAATTAACATAGAAATTGCGTCGCTATGAAATGCTATGGGTTCTATGACTTCTAAATCGAGTAACGTTTCTATTGAAACGACAGGATTTTCTTTCGGGATACGAGTATCTCCTTTCTGATGCACTATTCCGTCTATACTGCATCCCTCGCTCCCTCACATTGACGAAATAACACAGAAATTGCGTCGCTATGAAATACTAAGGCTTCCATGACTTCTCCTTCTAAATCGGGTAACGTTTCTATGGAAACGACAGGATTTTCTTTTGCGATACGAGTATCTCCTTTCCGATGCACTATTAGTTCTTTACTGCATCCCTCGCTCCCACCCATTGTAGAATAAGCACAGAAATCGCGTCGCTGTGTAATACTATGGGTTCTTTAACTTCTCCTTTCAAATCGAGAAACGTTTCTATGGAAACGACAGGATTTTCTGTTGGGATACGAGTATCTCCTTTCCGAAGCACTATTCCTCCTTTACTGCATCCCTCGCTCCCTCACATTGACGAATGAACTCAGAAATTGCGTGGCTATGATATGGTATGGGTTCTATGACTTCTCCTTCTAACTCGAGTTACGTTTCTATAGAAACGACGGGACTTCCTTTTGGGATACAGCTATCTCCTTTCCGATGCACTATTCCCTCTTTGCTGCATACCTCGCTCCCTCACATTGACGAATTAACACAGAAATTGCGTCGCTATGAAATAATATGTGTTCCATGACTTCTCCTTCTAAATCGAGTAACATTTCTATGGAAACGACAGGATTATCTTTTGTCGTACGAGTATCACCTTTCCGATGCACTATTAGTTCTCCACTACATCACTCGCTCCCTCACATTGACGAATAAGCACAGAAATTGCGTCGCTATGAAATTCTATGGGTTCTTATCTTCACCTTCTAAATCGAGTAACATTTCTATGGAAAGGACAGGATTTTCTTTTGGGTTATGAGTATTTCATTTCCGATGCACTATTCCATTTTTACTGAATCCCTTGCTCCCTCACATTGACGAATTAAAACAGAAATAGCGTCGCTATGAAATACTATAGATTCTGTGACTTCTCCTTCTAAATCGAGAAACGTTTCTATGGAAACGACAGGATTTCCTTTTGGGATACGAGTATCTCCTTACCGCTGCACTATTCCTTCTTTACTGCATCCCTCGCTCCCTCACATTCACGAATTAACAAAGAAATTGCGTGGCTATGAAATACTATGGTTTCTATGACTTCTCTTTCTAAATCGAGTAACGTTTCTACGGAAACAACAGGATTATCTTTTGGGATACGAGTATCTCCTTTCCGATGCCCTACTCCTTCTTTACTGCATCCCTCGCTCCCTCACATTGACGAATTAACATACAAATTGCGTCGCTATGAAATTCTATGAGTTCTATGGCTTCTCCATCTAAATCGAGTAACGTTTCAATGGAAACGACAGGATTTTCTTTTGGGATACGACCATCTCCTTTCCGATGCACTATTCCTTTTATACTGCATTCCTCGCTCCCTCACATTGACAAATTAACACAGAGATTGCGTCGCTATGAAATACTGTGGGTTCTATGACTTCTCCTTCTAAATCGAGTAACGATTCTATTGAAACGACAGGATTTTCTTTTGGGATACGAGTATCTCTTTTCCGATGCACTATTCCGTCTTTACTGCATCCCTCGCTCCCTCACATTGGCGAATTAACATAGAAATTGCGTCGCTATGAAATGCTATGGGTTCTATGACTTCTAAATCGAGTAACGTTTCTATTGAAACGACAGGATTTTCTTTCGGGATACGAGTATCTCCTTTCTGATGCACTATTCCGTCTTTACTGCATCCCTCGCTCCCTCACATTGACGAAATAACACAGAAATTGCCTCGCTATGAAATACTAAGGGTTCCATGACTACTCCTTCTAAATCGGGTAACGTTTCTATGGAAACGACAGGATTTTCTTTTGCGATACGAGTATCTCCTTTCCGATGCGCTATTAGTTCTTTACTGCATCCCTCGCTCCCACCCATCGTGGAATAAGCACAGAAATCGCGTCGATGTGAAATACTATGGGTTCTTTAACTTCTCCTTTCAAATCGAGAAACGTTTCTATGGAAACGACAGGATTTTCTTTTGGGATACGAGTATCTCCTTTCCGAAGCACTATTCCGTCTTTACTGCCTCCACCGCTCCCTCACATTGACGAATGAACTCAGAAATTGCGTGGCTATGATATAGTATGGGTTCTATGACTTCTCCTTCTAAATCGAGTTACGTTTCTATGGAAACGACGGGATTTCCTTTTGGGATACAGCTATCTCCTTTCCGATGCACTATTTCCTCTTTGCTGCATACCTCGCTCCCTCACATTGACGAATTAACACAGAAATTGCGTCGCTATGAAATATTATGTGTTCCATGACTTCTCCTTCTAAATCGAGTAACATTTCTATGGAAACGACAGGATTATCTTTTGGGATACGAGTATCTCCTTTCCGATGCACTATTAGTTCTCCACTACATCACTCGCTACCTCACATTGACGAATAAGCACAGAAATTGCGTCGCTATGAAATTCTATGGGTTCTTTAACTTCTCCTTCTAAATCTAGTAACATTTCTATGGAAAGGACAGGATTTTCTTTTGGGATAAGAGTATTTCATTTCTGATGCACTATTCCATTTTTACTGAATCCCTTGCTCCCTCACATTGACGAATTAAAACAGAAATTGCGTCGCTATGAAATACTATAAATTCTATGACTTCTCCTTCTAAATCGAGACACGTTTCTATGCAAACGACAGGATTTTCTTTTGGGATACGACCATCTCCTTTCCGATGCACTATTCCTTCTTTACTGCATCCCTCGCTCCATCACATTGACGAATTAACACAAAGATTGCGTCGCTATGAAATACTGTGGGTTCTATGGCTTCTCCTTCTAAATCGAGTAACGATTCTATTGAAACGACAGGATTTTCTTTTGGGATACGAGTATCTCCTTTCCGATGCACTATTCCGTCTTCACTGCATCCCTCGCTCCCTCACATTCGCGAATTAACATAGAAATTGCGTCGCTATGAAATGCTATGGGTTCTATGACTTCTAAATCGAGTAACGTTTCTATTGAAACGACAGGATTTTCTTTCGGGATACGAGTATCTCCTTTCTGATGCACTATTCCGTCTATACTGCATCCCTCGCTCCCTCACATTGACGAAATAACACAGAAATTGCGTCGCTATGAAATACTAAGGCTTCCATGACTTCTCCTTCTAAATCGGGTAACGTTTCTATGGAAACGACAGGATTTTCTTTTGCGATACGAGTATCTCCTTTCCGATGCACTATTAGTTCTTTACTGCATCCCTCGCTCCCACCCATTGTAGAATAAGCACAGAAATCGCGTCGCCGTGTAATACTATGGGTTCTTTAACTTCTCCTTTCAAATCGAGAATCGTTTCTATGGAAACGACAGGATTTTCTGTTGGGATACGAGTATCTCCTTTCCGAAGCACTATTCCTCCTTTACTGCATCCCTCGCTCCCTCACATTGACGAATGAACTCAGAAATTGCGTGGCTATGATATGGTGTGGGTTCTATGACTTCTCCTTCTAAATCGAGTTACGTTTCTATGGAAACGACGGGACTTCCTTTTGGGATACAGCTATCTCCTTTCCGATGCACTATTCCCTCTTTGCTGCATACCTCGCTCCATCACATTGACGAATTAACACAGAAATTGCGTCGCTATGAAATATTATGTGTTCCATGACTTCTCCTTCTAAATCGAGTAACATTTCTATGGAAACGACAGGATTATCTTTTGTGGTACGAGTATCACCTTTCCGATGCACTATTAGTTCTCCACTACATCACTCGCTCCCTCACATTGACGAATAAGCACAGAAATTGCGTCGCTATGAAATTCTATGGGTTCTTTAACTTCTCCTTCTAAATCGAGTAACATTTCTATGGAAAGGACAGGATTTTCTTTTGGGTTATGAGTATTTCATTTCCGATGCACTATTCCATTTTTACTGAATCCCTTGCTCCCTCACATTGACGAATTAATACAGAAATAGCGTCGCTATGAAATACTATAGATTCTGTGACTTCTCCTTCTAAATCGAGAAACGTTTCTATGGAAGCGACAGGATTTCCTTTTGGGATACGAGTATCTCCTTACCGCTGCACTATTCCTTCTTTACTGCATCCCTCGCTCCCTCACATTCACGAATTAACAAAAAAATTGCGTGGCTATGAAATACTATGGTTTCTATGACTTCTCCTTCTAAATCGAGTAACGTTTCTACGGAAACGACAGGATTTTCTTTTGGGATACGAGTATCTCCTTTCCGATGCCCTACTCCTTCTTTACTGCATCCCTCGCTCCCTCACATTGACGAATTAACATAGAAATTGCGTCGCTATGAAATTCTATGGGTTCTATGGCTTCTCTTTCTAAATCGAGTAACGTTTCAATGGAAACGACAGGATTTTCTTTTGGGATACGACCATCTCCTTTCCGATGCACTATTCCGTCTATACTGCATCCCTCGCTCCCTCACATTGAAGCATTAACACAGAGATTGCGTCGCTATGAAATACTGTGGGTTCTATGACTTCTCCTTCTAAATCGAGTAACGATTCTATTGAAACGACAGGATTTCCTTTTGGGATACGAGTATCTCCTTTCCGATGCCCTACTCCTTCTTTACTGCATCCCTCGCTCCCTCACATTGACGAATTAACATAGAAATTGCGTCGCTATGAAATTCTATGGGTTCTATGGCTTCTCCTTCTAAATCGAGTAACGTTTCAATGGAAACGACAGGATTTTCTTTTGGGATACGACCATCTCCTTTCCGATGCACTATTCCTTCTATACTGCATCCCTCGCTCCCTCACATTGACGAATTAACACAGAGATTGCGTCGCTATGAAATACTGTGGGTTCTATGACTTCTCCTTCTAAATCGAGTAATGTTTCCATTGAAACGACAGGATTTTCTTTTGGGATACGAGTATCTCCTTTCCGATGCACTATTCCTCCTTTACTGCATCTCTCGCTCTCTCACATTGACGAATTAACACAGAAATTGCGTCGCTATCGAATACTATGTGTTCTATGACTTCTCCTTCTAAATCAAGTAACGTTTCTATGGAAACGACAGGAGTTTCTTTTGGGACACGAGTATCTCCTTCTTGATGCACTAGTCCTTCTTTACTGCATCCCTTGTTCCCTTACATTGGAGAATTAACACAGAAATGGCGTCGCTATGTAATACCATGGGTTCTATGACTTCTCCTTCTAAATCAAATAACATTTCTATGGAAACGACAGGATTTTCTTTTGGTATACGGGTATCTCCTTTCCGATGCACTATTAGTTCTTTACTGCATCCCTCGATCCCTCACATTGACGAATAAGCACAGAAATTGCGTCGCTATGGAATACTATGGGTTCAATGATTTCTCTCTCTAAATCGAGTAACATTTCTACGGAAACGAAAGGATTTTTTTTGGGATACGAGTATCTCCTTTCCGCTGCACAAATCCTTCTTTACTGCATCCCTCGTCCTCTCACAATGACGAATTAACTCAGAAATTGCGTCGCTATGGGATACGATGGGTTCAATGGTTTCTCTCTCTAAATCCAGTAACTTTTCTACGGAAACGAAAGGATTTTCTTTTGGGATACGAGTATCTCCTTTCCTATGCACTATTCCTTCTTTACTGCATCGCTCGCTCCCTCACAATGACGAATTAACTCAGAAATTGCGTCGCCATTAAATACTATGGGTTCTATTACTTCTCCTTCTAAATCGAGTAACGTTACTATGGAAAAAACGGGATTTTCTTTTGGGATACGAGTATCTCCTTTCAGATGCACTATTCTTTCTTTCTGCATCCCTCGATCCCTGACATTGACGAATTAACACAGATATGGCGTCGCTATGAAGTACTATGTGATCTATGACTTCTCCTTCTAAATCGATTAACGTTTCTGTGGATACGTCAGGATTTTCTTTTCGGATACGAATATCTCCTTTCCGATGCATTATTCCTTTTTTTCTGCATCCCTGGCTCCCTCACATTGACGAATTATCACAGAAATTGCGTCGCTATGGAATACTATGTGTTCAATGTTTTCTCCTTCTAAATCGAGTAACGTTTCTATGGAAACGAGAGGATTTTCTTTTGGTATAGGAGTATCTCCTTTCCGATGCATTATTTCTTCTTTAATGCATTCCTCGCTAACTCACATTGACGAATTAACACAGATATTGCGTCGCTGTAAAAAGCTATGGGTTCTACGACTTCTCTTTCTAAATCAAGTAACGTTTCTATGGAAACGACAGGATTTTCTTTTGGGATACGAATTTCTCCTTTCCGATGCACTATTCCCTCTTTACTGCATCCCTGGCCCCATCTCATTGCCGAATTAACACAGAAATTGCGACGCTATGGAATACTATGTGTTCTATGACTTCTCCTTCTTAATCCACTAACGTTTCTATGGAAACGAGAGGATTTTCATTTGGTATACGAGTATCTCCTTTCCGATGCACTATTCCTTCTATACTGCATCCCTTGCTCCCTCTCATTGACGAATTAACGCAGAAATTGCGTCGCTATGAAATACTATGTGTTCTATGGCTTCTCCTTCTAAATCGAGTAACGTTTCTTTGGAGACGACAGGATATTCTTATGGGATACGAGTATCTCCTTTCCGATGCACTATTAGTTCTTTACTAAATCCCTCGGTCCTTCACATTGAGGAATAAGCACAGAAATTGCGTCGCTATGAACTACTATGGGTTCTATGACCTCTCCTTCAAATCGAGTAACTTTTCTATGGAAACGACAAGATTTTCTTTAGGGGTTCGAGTATCTCCTTTCCGAAGCACTATTCCTTCTTTACAGCATCCCTCGCTCCCTCACATTGACGAATGAACTCAGATATTGCGTGGCTATGATATTTTATGGGTTCTATGTTTTCTCCTTCTAAATCGAGTTACGTTTCTATGGAAACGACGGGATTTTCTTTTGGGATACAGCTATCTCTTTTGCGATGCACTATTCCCTCTTTACTCCATACCTCGCTGCCTCACATTGACGAATTAACACAGAAATTGTGTCGCTATGAAATTCTATGGGTTAAATAACTTCTCCTTCTAATTCGAGTAACGTTTCTATGGAAACGACAGAATTTGCTTTTGGGATACGAGTATCTCCATTCCGATGCACTATTCCTTATTTACTGCATCTCTCGCATCACTCGCTCACTCACTTTGACGAATTAACGCAGAAATGGCGTCCCTATGAAATTCTATGTGTTCTATAACTTCTCCTTCTAAATAAAGTAACGTTTCTATGGAAACGACAGGATTTTCTTTTGGGATCCGAGTATCACCTTTCCGATGCACCATTCATTCTTTTCTGAATTCCTCGCACCCTCACATTGACGAATTAACACAGAAATTGCGTCGCTATGCATTACTATGGAATCTATAACTTCTCCTCCAAAATCGAGTAACGTTTCTATTGAAACGACAGGATTTTCTATTGGGATACGGGTATCTCCTTTCCACTGCACTATTCCTTCTTTACTACATCCCTCGCTCCCTCACATTGACGAATGAACTCTGACATTGCGTGGCTATGATATTGTATAGGTTCTATTACTTCTCCTTCTAAATCGAGTAACGTTTCTATGGAAACGACGGGATATTCTTTTAGGATACAGCTATCTCCTTTTCGATGCACTATTCCCTCTTTACTGCATACCTCGCTCCCACACATTGTCGAATTATCGCAGAAATTTCGTCGCTATGAAATACTATGGGTTCTATGACTTCTCCTTCTAAATCGAGTAACGTTTCTAAGGAAACGACAGGATTTTTCTTGGGATGCGAGTATCTCCTTTCCAATGCACTATTTCTTCTTTACTGCATCTCTCGCTCCCTCACATTGACGAATTAACACAAAAATCGCCTCGCTATGAAGTACTATGGTATCTATGACTTCTACTTCTAAATCGAGTAACGTTTCTATTGAAACGACAGGATTATCTTTTGGGATACGAGTATCTCCTTACCGATGCACCATTCCTTCCGTACTGCGTATCTCGCTCCCTCACATTGACGAATAAGCACAGAAATTGCGTCGCTGTGAGATACTATGGTTTCTATAACTTCTCCTTCTAAATCAAATAACGTTTCTATGGAGACGACGGGATTTTCTTTTGGGATACGAGTATCTCCTTTCCGATGCACTATTCCCTCTGTACTGCATCCCTCGCTCCATCACATTGGCGAATTAACATAGAAATTGCGTCGCTGTGAAATTCTATGTGTGCTATGACTTCTCCTTCCAAATGGAGTAACGTTTCTATTGAAACGACAGGATATTCAATTGGGATACGAGTATCTCCTTTCCGATGCACTATTCCGTCTTTACTGCATCCCTCGCTCCCTCACATTGACGAATTAACACAGAAATTGCGTCGCTATGAAATACTATGGGTTCCATGACATCTCCTTCTAAATCGAGTAAGTTTCTATGGAAACGACAGAATTTTCTTTTGGGATACGAGTATCTCCTTTCCGATGCACTATTAGTTCCTTACTGCATCCCTCGCTCCCTCACATTGACGAATTGACACAGAAATTGCGTCGCTATAAAATACAATGGGTTCTATAACTTCTCCTCTTAAATCGAGTTACATTTCTATGAAAAAGACAGGATTTTCTTTTGGGATACGAGTATCTCATTTCCGATGCACTATTCCTTCTTTACTGCATCCCTCACTCCCTCACATTGATAAATTCACCCAGAAATTGCGTCCCTATGAAATACTATGGGTTCTATGACTTCTCCTTCTAAATCGAGTAACGTTTCTATGGAAACGATAGGATTTTCTTTAGGGATTCGAGTATCTCCTTTCTGATGCACTATTCCTTCTCTACTGCATCCCTCGCTCCTTTACATTGACGAATTAACACACAAATTGCGAAGCTATGCTATACTATTGGTTCTAAGACACCTCCTTCAAACTCGAGTAACGTTTCAATGGAAACGACAAGATTTTCTTTTGTGATACCAGTATCTCCTTTACGATGCACTATTCATCCTTTACTGCAACCCTCGCTCTCTCACACTAACGAATTAACACAGAGATTGCGTCTCTATGATATACTGTGGGCCCTATGACTTATCCCTCTAAATCGAGTAACGTTTCAATGGAAAAGACAGGATTTTCTTTTGGTATACGAGTATCTCCTTTCCGTTGCACAATCCCTTCTTTACTGCATCCCTCGCTCAATCACACTAACGAATTAACACAGAAATTGCGTCGCTATGAAATACTATGGATTCTAAGACTTCTACCTCTATATCGAGTAACGTTTCTATGGAGACGACGTGATTTTCTTTTGGGATACGAGTATCTCCTTTCCGATGGACTTTTCCTTCTTTAATGCATCCCTCGCTCCCTCACATTCAAGAGTTAACACAGAAATTGCGTGGCTATGAAATACTATGGGTTCTATGACTTCTTTTTCCAAACCAAGTAACGTTTCCACTGAAACGACAGAATTTTCTTTTGGGGTACGAGTTTCTAATTTCCGATGCACTATTCCGTCTTTACTGCATCCCTCGCTCCCTCACATTGACGAATTAACACAGAAATTGCGGCGCTATGCATTACTATGGGTTCTATAACTTCTCCTCCAAAATCGAGTAATGTTTCTACTGAAACGACAGGATTTTCTATTGGGATACGGGTATCCTCCTTCCAAAGCACTATTCCTTCTTTACTGCATACCTCGCTCCCTCATATTGACCAATTAACACTGAAATTGCGTCGCTATGAAATACTATGGGTTCTATGAATTCTCCTTCTAAATCGGGTAACGTTTCTTTGGAGACGACAGGATATTCTTTTGGGATACGAGTATCTCCTTTCCGATGCACTATTCCCTCTTTGCTGCATACCTCGCTCCCTCACATTGACGAATTAACACAGAAATTGCGTCGCTATGAAATATTATGTGTTCCATGACTTCTCCTTCTAAATCGAGTAACATTTCTATGGAAACGACAGGATTATCTTTTGTGGTACGAGTATCTCCTATCCGATGCACTATTAGTTCTCCACTACATCACTCGCTCCCTCACATTGACGAATAAGCACAGAAATTGAGTCGCTATGAAATTCTATGGGTTCTTTAACTTCTCCTTCTAAATCGAGTAACATTTCTATGGAAAGGACAGGATTTTCTTTTGGGTTACGAGTATTTCATTTCCGATGCACTACTCCATTTTTACTGAATCCCTTGCTCCCTCACATTGACGAATTAGAACAGAAATAGCGTCGCTATGAAACACTATAGATTCTGTGACTTCTCCTTCTAAATCGAGAAACGTTTCTATGGAAACGACAGGATTTCCTTTTGGGAAACGAGTATCTCCTTACCGCTGCACTATTCCTTCTTTACTGCATCCCTCGCTCCTTCACATTGACGAATTAACAAAGAAATTGCGTGGCTATGAAATACTATGGTTTATATGACTTCTCTTTCTAAATCGAGTAACGTTTCTACAGAAACAACAGGATTATCTTTTGGGATACGAGTTTCTCCTTTCCGATGCCCTACTCCTTCTTTACTGCATCCGTCGCTCCCTCACATTGACGAATTAACATAGAAATTGCGTCGCTATGAATTTCTATGGGTTCTATGGCTTCTCCATCTAAATCGAGTAACGTTTCAATGGAAACGACAGGATTTTCTTTTGGGATACGACCATCTCCTTTCCGATGCACTATTCCTTTTATACTGCATTCCTCGCTCCCTCACATTGACAAATTAACACAGAGATTGCGTCGCTATGAAATACTGTGGGTTCTATGACTTCTTCTAAATCGAGTAACGATTCTATTGAAACGACAGGATTTTCTTTTGGGATACGAGTATCTCTTTTCCGATGCACTATTCCGTCTTTACTGCATCCCTCGCTCCCTCACATTGGCGAATTAACATAGAAATTGCGTCGCTATGAAATGCTATGGGTTCTATGACTTCTAAATCGAGTAACGTTTCTATTGAAACGACAGGATTTTCTTTCGGGATACGAGTATCTCCTTTCTGATGCACTATTCCGTCTTTACTGCATCCCTCGCTCCCTCACATTGACGAAATAACACAGAAATTGCGTCGCTATGAAATACTAAGGGTTCCATGACTACTCCTTCTAAATCGGGTAACGTTTCTATGGAAACGACAGGATTTTCTTTTGCGATACGAGTATCTCCTTTCCGATGCGCTATTAGTTCTTTACTGCATCCCTCGCTCCCACCCATCGTGGAATAAGCACAGAAATCGCGTCGCTGTGAAATACTATGGGTTCTTTAACTTCTCCTTTCAAATCGAGAAACGTTTCTATGGAAACGACAGGATTTTCTTTTGGGATACGAGTATCTCCTTTCCGAAGCACTATTCCGTCTTTACTGCCTCCCCCGCTCCCTCACATTGACGAATGAACTCAGAAATTGCGTTGCTATGATATAGTATGGGTTCTATGACTTCTCCTTCTAAATCGAGTTACGTTTCTATGGAAACGACGGGATTTCCTTTTGGGATACAGCTATCTCCTTTCCGATGCACTATTTCCTCTTTGCTGCATACCTCGCTCCCTCACATTGACGAATTAACACAGAAATTGCGTCGCTATGAAATATTATGTGTTCCATGACTTCTCCTTCTAAATCGAGTAACATTTCTATGGAAACGACAGGATTATCTTTTGGGATACGAGTATCTCCTTTCCGATGCACTATTAGTTCTCCACTACATCACTCGCTCCCTCACATTGACGAATAAGCACAGAAATTGCGTCGCTATGAAATTCTATGGGTTCTTTAACTTCTCCTTCTAAATCTAGTAACATTTCTATGGAAAGGACAGGATTTTCTTTTGGGATAAGAGTATTTCATTTCTGATGCACTATTCCATTTTTACTGAATCACTTGCTCCCTCACATTGACGAATTAAAACAGAAATTGCGTCGCTACGATATACTATAGATTCTATGACTTCTCCTTCTAAATCGAGACACGTTTCTATGCAAACGACAGGATTTTCTTTTGGGATACGACCACCTCCTTTCCGATGCACTATTCCTTCTTTACTGCATCCCTCGCTCCATTACATTGACGAATTAACACAGAGATTGCGTCGCTATGAAATACTGTGGGTTCAATGACTTCTCCTTCTAAATCGAGTAACGATTCTATTGAAACGACAGGATTTTCTTTTGGGATACGAGTATCTCCTTTCCGATGCACTATTCCGTCTTCACTGCATCCCTCGCTCCCTCACAATCGCGAATTAACATAGAAATTGCGTCGCTATGAAATGCTATGGGTTCTATGACTTCTAAATCGAGTAACGTTTCTATTGAAACGACAGGATTTTCTTTCGGGATACGAGTACCTCCTTTCTGATGCACTATTCCGTCTATACTGCATTCCTCGCTCCCTCACATTGACGAAATAACACAGAAATTGCGTCGCTATGAAATACTAAGGCTTCCATGACTTCTCCTTCTAAATCGGGTAACGTTTCTATGGAAACGACAGGATTTTCTTTTGCGATACGAGTATCTCCTTTCCGATACACTATTAGTTCTTTACTGCATCCCTCTCTCCCTCCCATTGTAGAATAAGCACAGAAATCGCGTCGCTGTGTAATACTATGGGTTCTTTAACTTCTCCTTTCAAATCGAGAAACGTTTCTATGGAAACGACAGGATTTTCTGTTGGGATACGAGTATCTCCTTTCCGAAGCACTATTCCTCCTTTACTGCATCCCTCGCTCCCTCACATTGACGAATGAACTCAGAAATTGCGTGGCTATGATATGGTATGGGTTCTATGACTTCTCCTTCTAAATCGAGTTACGTTTCTATGGAAACGACGGGACTTCCTTTTGGGATACAGCTATCTCCTTTCCGATGCACTATTCCCTCTTTGCTGCATACCTCGCTCCCTCACATTGACGAATTAACACAGAAATTGCGTCGCTATGAAATATTATGTGTTCCATGACTTCTCCTCCTAAATCGAGTAACATTTATATGGAAACGACAGGATTATCTTTTGTGGTACGAGTATCACCTTTCCGATGCACTATTAGTTCTCCACTACATCACTCGCTCCCTCACATTGACGAATAAGCACAGAAATTGCGTCGCTATGAAATTCTATGGGTTCTTTAACTTCTCCTTCTAAATCGAGTAACATTTCTATGGAAAGGACAGGATTTTCTTTTGGGTTATGAGTATTTCATTTCCGATGCACTATTCCATTTTTACTGAATCCCTTGCTCCCTCACATTGACGAATTAAAACAGAAATAGCGTCGCTATGAAAAACTATAGATTCTGTGACTTCTCCTTCTAAATCGAGAAACGTTTCTATGGAAACGACAGGATTTCCTTTTGGGATACGAGTATCTCCTTACCGCTGCACTATTCCTTCTGTACTGCATCCCTCGCTCCCTCACATTCACGAATTAACAAAGAAATTGCGTGGCTATGAAATACTATGGTTTCTATGACTTCTCTTTCTAAATCGAGTAACGTTTCTACGGAAACAACAGGATTATTTTTTGGGATACGAGTATCTCCTTTCCGATGCCCTACTCCTTCTTTACTGCATCCCTCGCTCCCTCACATTGACGAATTAACATAGAAATTGCGTCGCTATGAAATTCTATGGGTTCTATGGCTTCTCCATCTAAATCGAGTAACGTTTCAATGGAAAGGACAGGATTCTCTTTTGGGATACGACCATCTCCTTTCCGATGCACTATTCCTTTTATACTGCATTCCTCGCTCCCTCACATTGACAAATTAACACAGAGATTGCGTCGCTATGAAATACTGTGGGTTCTATGACTTCTCCTTCTAAATCGAGTAACGATTCTATTGAAACGACAGGATTTTCTTTTGGGATACGAGTATCTCTTTTCCGATGCACTGTTCCGTCTTTACTGCATCCCTCGCTCCCTCACATTGGCGAATTAACATAGAAATTGCGTCGCTATGAAATGCTATGGGTTCTATGACTTCTAAATCGAGTAACGTTTCTATTGAAACGACAGGATTTTCTTTCGGGATACGAGTATCTCCTTTCTGATGCACTATTCCGTCTTTACTGCATCCCTCGCTCCCTCACATTGACGAAATAACACAGAAATTGCCTCGCTATGAAATACTAAGGGTTCCATGACTACTCCTTCTAAATCGGGTAACGTTTCTATGGAAACGACAGGATTTTCTTTTGCGATACGAGTATCTCCTTTCCGATGCGCTATTAGTTCTTTACTGCATCCCTCGCTCCCACCCATCGTGGAATAAGCACAGAATTCGCGTCGCTGTGAAATACTATGGGTTCTTTAACTTCTCCTTTCAAATCGAGAAACGTTTCTATGGAAACGACAGGATTTTCTTTTGGGATACGAGTATCTCCTTTCCGAAGCACTATTCCGTCTTTACTGCCTCCCCCGCTCCCTCACATTGACGAATGAACTCAGAAATTGCGTGGCTATGATATAGTATGGGTTCTATGACTTCTCCTTCTAAATCGAGTTACGTTTCTATGGAAACGACGGGATTTCCTTTTGGGATACAGCTATCTCCTTTCCGATGCACTATTTCCTCTTTGCTGCATACCTCGCTCCCTCACATTGACGAATTAACACAGAAATTGCGTCGCTATGAAATATTATGTGTTCCATGACTTCTCCTTCTAAATCGAGTAACATTTCTATGGAAAGGACAGGATTTTCTTTTGGGATAAGAGTATTTCATGTCTGATGCACTATTCCATTTTTACTGAATCCCTTGCTCCCTCACATTGACGAATTAAAGCAGAAATTGCGTCGCTATGAAAGACTATAGATTCTATGACTTCTCCTTCTAAATCGAGACACGTTTCTATGCAAACGACAGGATTTTCTTTTGGGATACGACCATCTCCTTTCCGATGCACTATTCCTTCTTTACTGCATCCCTCGCTCCATCACATTGACGAATTAACACAGAGATTGCGTCGCTATGAAATACTGTGGGTTCTATGACTTCTCCTTCAAAATCGAGTAACGATTCTATTGAAACGACAGGATTTTCTTTTGGGATACGAGTATCTCCTTTCCGATGCACTATTCCGTCTTCACTGCATCCCTCGCTCCCTCACATTCGCGAATTAACATAGAAATTGCGTCGCTATGAAATGCTATGGGTTCTATGACTTCTAAATCGAGTAACGTTTCTATTGAAACGACAGGATTTTCTTTCGGGATACGAGTATCTCCTTTCTGATGCACTATTCCGTCTATACTGCATCCCTCGCTCCCTCACATTGACGAAATAACACAGAAATTGCGTCGCTATGAAATACTAAGGCTTCCATGACTTCTCCTTCTAAATCGGGTAACGTTTCTATGGAAACGACAGGATTTTCTTTTGCGATACGAGTATCTCCTCTCCGATGCACTATTAGTTCTTTACTGCATCCCTCGCTCCCACCCATTGTAGAATAAGCACAGAAATCGCGTCGCTGTGTAATACTATGGGTTCTTTAACTTCTCCTTTCAAATCGAGAAACGTTTCTATGGAAACGACAGGATTTTCTGTTGGGATACGAGTATCTCCTTTCCGAAGCACTATTCCTCCTTTATTGCATCCCTCGCTCCCTCACATTGACGAATGAACTCAGAAATTGCGTGGCTATGATATGGTATGGGTTCTATGACTTCTCCTTCTAAATCGAGTTACGTTTCTATGGAAACGACGGGACTTCCTTTTGGGATACAGCTATCTCCTTTCCGATGCACTATTCCCTTTTTGCTGCATACCTCGCTCCATCACATTGACGTATTAACACAGAAATTGCGTCGCTATGAAATATTATGTGTTCCATGACTTCTCCTTCTAAATCGAGTAACATTTCTATGGAAACGACAGGATTATCTTTTGTGGTACGAGTATCACCTTTCCGATGCACTATTAGTTCTCCACTACATCACTCGCTCCCTCACATTGACGAATAAGCACAGAAATTGCGTCGCTATGAAATTCTATGGGTTCTTTAACTTCTCCTTCTAAATCGAGTAACATTTCTATGGAAAGGACAGGATTTTCTTTTGGGTTATGAGTATTTCATTTCCGATGTACTATTCCATTTTTACTGAATCCCTTGCTCCCTCACATTGACGAATTAAAACAGAAATAGCGTCGCTATGAAATACTATAGATTCTGTGACTTCTCCTTCTAAATCGAGAAACGTTTCTATGGAAACGACAGGATTTCCTTTTGGGATACGAGTATCTCCTTACCGCTGCACTATTCCTTCTTTACTGCATCCCTCGCTCCCTCACATTCACGAATTAACAAAGAAATTGCGTGGCTATGAAATACTATGGTTTCTATGACTTCTCTTTCTAAATCGAGTAACGTTTCTACGGAAACAACAGGATTATCTTTTGGGATACGAGTATCTCCTTTCCGATGCCCTACTCCTTCTTTACTGCATCCCTCGCTCCCTCACATTGACGAATTAACATAGAAATTGCGTCGCTATGAAATTCTATTGGTTCTATGGCTTCTCCATCTAAATCGAGTAACGTTTCAATGGAAACGACAGGATTTTCTTTTGGGATACGACCATCTCCTTTCCGATGCACGATTCCTTCTATACTGCATCCCTCGCTCCCTCACATTGACAAATTAACACAGAGTTTGCGTCGCTATGAAATACTGTGGGTTCTATGACTTCTCCTTCTAAATCGAGTAACGATTCTATTGAAACGACAGGATTTTCTTTTGGGATACGAGTATCTCCTTTCCGATGCACTATTCCGTCTTTACTGCATCCCTCGCTTCCTCACATTGGCGAATTAACATAGAAATTGCGTCGCTATGAAATGCTATGGGTTCTATGACTTCTAAATCGAGTAACGTTTCTATTGAAACGACAGGATTTTCTTTCGGGATACGAGTATCTCCTTTCTGATGCACTATTCCGTCTTTACTGCATCCCTCGCTCCCTCAGATTGACGAAATAACACAGAAATTGCGTCGCTATGAAATACTATGGGTTCCATGACTTCTCCTTCTAAATCGGGTAACGTTTCTATGGAAACGACAGGACTTTCTTTTGCGATACGAGTATCTCCTTTCCGATGCACTATTAGTTCTTTACTGCATCCCTCGCTCCCACCCATTGTAGAATAAGCACAGAAATCGCGTCGCTGTGAAATACTATGGGTTCTTTAACTTCTCCTTTCTAATCGAGAATTGTTTCTATGGAAACGACAGGATTTTCTTTTGGGATACGAGTATCTCCTTTCCGAAGCACTATTCCTTCTTTACTGTATCCCTCGCTCCCTCACATTGACGAATGAACTCAGAAATTGCGTGGCTATGATATAGTGTGGGTTCTATGACTTCTCCTTCTAAATCGAGTTACGTTTCTATGGAAACGACGGGATTTCCCTTTGGAATACAGCTATCTCCTTTCCGATGCACTATTCCCTCTTTGCTGCATACCTCGCTCCCTCACATTGACGAATTAACACAGAAATTGCGTCGCTATGAAAGTCTGTGGGTTAAATAACTTCTCCCTCTAATTCGAGTAACGTTTCTATGGAAACGACAGGATTTGCTTTTGGGATACGAGTATCTCCATTCCGATGCACTTTTCCTTATTTACTGCATCCCTCGCTCACTCACTTTGACGAATTAACGCAGAAATGGCGTCCCTATGAAATACTATGGGTTCTATAACTTCTCCTTCTAAATAAAGTAACGTTTCTATGGAAACGACAGGATTTTGTTTTGGGATCCGAGTATCACCTTTCCGATGCACAATACATTCTTTTCTGCATTCCTCGCACCCTCACATTGACGAATTAACACAGAAATTGCGTCGCTATGCATTACTATGGGTTCTATAACTTCTCCAAAATCGAGTAACGTTTCTATTGAAACGACAGGATTTTCTATTGGGATACGGGTATCTCCTCTCCAAAGCACTATTCCTTCTTTACTGCATCCCTCGCTCCCTCATATTGACGAATTAACACTGAAACTGCGTCGCTATGAAATACTATGTGTTCTATGAATTCTCCTTCTAAATCGAGTAACGTTTCTTTGGAGACGACAGGATATTCTTTTGGGATACGAGTATCTCCATTCCGATGCTCTATTCCCACTTTACTGCATCTCTCGCTCCCTCACATTGACGAATTAACTCAGAAATTGCGTCGCTATGAAATGCTATGGGTTCTATGACTTCTAAATCGAGTAACGTTTCTGTTGAAACGACAGGATTTTCTTTCAGGATACGAGTATCTCCTTTCTGATGCACTATTCCGTCTTTACTGCATCCCTCGCTCCCTCACATTGACGAAATAACACAGAAATTGCGTCGCTATGAAATACTAAGGGTTCCATGACTTCTCCATCTAAATCGGGTAACGTTTCTATGGATACGAAAGGATTTTCTTTTGCGATACGAGTATCTCCTTTCCGATGCATTATTAGTACTTTACTGCATCCCTCGCTCCCACCCATTGTAGAATAAGCACAGAAATCTCGTCGCTGTGAAATACTATGGGTTCTTTAACTTCTCCTTTCAAATCGAGAAACGTTTCCATGGAAACGACAGGATTTTCTTTCGGGATACGAGTATCTCCTTTCCGAAGCACTATTCCTTCTTTACTGCTTCCCTCGCTCCCTCACATTGACGAATGAACTCAGAAATTGCGTGGCTATGATATAGTTTCGGTTCTATGACTTCTCCTTGTAAATCGAGTTACGTTTCTATGGAAACGACGGGATTTCCTTTTGGGATACAGCTATCTCCTTTCCGATGCACTATTCCCTCTTTGCTGCATACCTCGCTCCCTCACATTGACGAATTAACACAGACATTGCGTCGCTATGAAATATTATGTGTTCCATGACTTCTCCTTCTAAATCGAGTAACATTTCTATGGAAACGACAGGATTATATTTTGGGAAACGAGTATCTCCTTTCCGATGCACTATTAGTTCTCCACTACATCACTCGCTCCCTCACATTGACGAATAAGCACAGAAATTGCGTCGCTATGAAAATCTATGGGTTCTTTAACTTCTCCTTCTAAATCGAGTAACATTTCTATGGAAAGGACAGGATTTTCTTTTGGGATACGAGTAATTCATTTCCGATGCACTAATCCATTTTTACTGAATACCTTGCTCCCTCACACTGACGAATTAAAACAGAAATTGCGTCGCTATGAGATACTATAGATTCTATGAGTTCTCCTTCTAAATCGAGAAACGTTTCTATGGAAACGTCAGGATTTCCTTTTGGGATACGAGTATCTCCTTACCGCTGCACTATTCCTTCTTTACTGCATCCCTCGCTCCCTCACATTGACGAATTAACATAGAAATTGCGTCGCTATGAAATTCTATGGGTTCTATGGCTTCTCCTTCTAAATCGAGTAACGTTTCAATGGAAACGACAGGATTTTCTTTTGGGATACGACCATCTCCTTTCCGATGCACTATTCCGTCTATACTGCATCCCTCGCTCCCTCACATTGACGAATTAACACAGAGATTGCGTCGCTATGAAATACTGTGGGTTCTATGACTTCTCCTTCTAAATCGAGTAACGATTCTATTCAAACGACAGGTATTTCTTTTGGGATACGAGTATCTCCTTTCCGATGCCCTACTCCTTCTTTACTGCATCCCTCGCTCCCTCACATTGACGAATTAACATAGAAATTGCGTCGCTATGAAATTCTATGGGTTCTATGGCTTCTCCTTCTAAATCGAGTAACGTTTCAATGGAAACGACAGGATTTTCTTTTGGGATGCGACCATCTCCTTTCCGATGCACTATTCCTTCTATACTGCATCCCTCGCTCCCTCACATTGACGAATTAACACAGAGATTGCGTCGCTATGAAATACTGTGGGTTCTATGACTTCTCCTTCTAAATCGAGTAACGATTCTATTGAAACGACAGGATTTTCTTTTGGGATACGAGTATCTCCTTTCCGATGCACTATTCCGTCTTTACTGCATCCCTCGCTCCCTCACATTGGCGAATAAACATAGAAATTGCGTCGCTATGAAATGCTATGAGTTCTATGACTTCTAAATCGAGTAACGTTTCTATTGAAACGACAGGATTTTCTTTCGGGATACGAGTATCTCCTTTCTGATGCACTATTTTGTCTTTACTGCATCCCTCGCTCCCTCACATTGACGAAATAACACAGAAATTGCGTCGCTATGAAATACTATGGGTTCCATGACTTCTCCTTCTAAATCGGGTAACGTTTCTATGGAAACGACAGGATTTTCTTTTGCGATACGAGTATCTCCTTTCCGATGCACTATTAGTTCTTTACTGCATCCCTCGCTCCCACCCATTGTAGAAAAGCACAGAAATCGCGTCGCTATGAAATACTATGGGTTCTTTAACTTCTCCTTTCAAATCGAGAAACGTTTCTATGGAAACGACAAGATTTTCTTTTGGGATACGAGTATCTCCTTTCCGAAGCACTATTCCTTCTTTACTGCATCCCTCGCTCCCTCACATTGACGAATGAACTCAGAAATTGCGTGGCTATGATATAGTATGGGTTCTATGACTTCTCCTTCTAAATCGAGTTACGTTTCTATGGAAACGACGGGATTTCCTTTTGGGATACAGCTATCTCCTTTCCGATGCACTATTCCCTCTTTGCTGCATACCTCGCTCCCTCACATTGACGAATTAACACAGAAATTGCGTCGCTATGAAATTCTGTGGGTTAAATAACTTTTCCTTCTAATTCGAGTAACGTTTCTATGGAAACGACAGGATTTGCTTTTGGGATACCAGTATCTCCATTCCGATGCACTATTCCTTATTTACTGCATCCCTCGCTCCCTCACATTGACGAATTAACACAGAAATTGCGTCGCTATGCATTACTATGGGTTCTATAACTTCTCCTCCAAAATCGAGTAACGTTTCTATTGAAACGACAGGATTTTCTATCGGGATACGGGTATCTCCTTTCCAAAGCACTATTCCTTCTTTACTGCATCCCCCGCTCCCTCATATTGACGAATTAACACTGAAATTGCGTCGCTATGAAATACTATGGGTTCTATGACTTCTCCTTCTAAATCGAGTAACGTTTCTATGGAAACGACGGGATTTTCTTTTGGGATACGAGTATCTCCTTTCCGATGCACTATTCCTTCTTTACTGCATCCCTCACTCCATCACATTGACAAATTAACGCAGAAATTGAGTCGCTATGAAATACTATGTGTTCTATGACTTCTCCTTCTACATCGAGTAACGTATCTAAGGATACGACAGGATTTTCATTAGGGATACGAGTACCTCCTTTCCGAAGCACTATTCCGTCTTTACTGCATCCCTCGCTCCCTCACATTGACGAATTAACACAGAAATTTCGTCGCTATGAAATACTATGGGTTCTAGGACCTCTCCTTCTAAATCGAGTAACGTTTCTATGGAAACGACAGGATTTTCTTTTGGGATTCGAGTATCTCCTTTCTGATGCACTATTCCTTCTCTACTGCATCCCTCGCTCCCTTACATTGACGAATTAACACACAAATTGCGCCGCTATGCTATACTATTGGTTCTAAGACACCTCCTTCTAAGTCGAGTAACGTTTCAATGGAAACGACAGGATTTTCTTTTGGGATACCAGTATCTCCTTTACGATGCACTATTCATCCTTTACTGCAACCCTTGCTCTCTCACACTGACGAATTAATACAGAGATTGCGTCGTATAAAGGCACATTTGCATGCCGAGCGTGAGTTTCCGCGGAAACGCGAAATACTAATTAAATAAATAATCAGTGACAAATAAATAAAGCCTATGGCACACAACTGCAGCGCTGTGTCGCTGATAAAACAAAAGCACAATTACGTTACTCTTATGTTTGATTAAGAGAGGAGAGCTCTGGTTGAAGTGGTGCGAGAAGCACGTATTTTTTTTTATTGTCTGGCACACCGCCATATTTCATGTTATAGAAGAATACTGCGAGTTGCAACCACACTAGGCACTCGATTCTGTAAAGAATTTATATTTATAAAAGTAAGTAAGATTATGAACTGTAGGCTTATTCATTGAATATATCTGGTTTAACTAACTGTGTAACTTTTTTATGTTTAGTAGACAATCACCTCTGTACGACGTATTGGCATGGCTAGCAAATTATTGAAATATTGAGATTTAGATTATGAGTCCGCACCTACCGCAGCAGTCTTTGGAAACGATTTAATTACGAAGTCCGATTATTTCAGTTTTATTTCACGGTCAACTACGAGTAACATTGCCTTTACGGAAAAGCCATTGTCAAGCGTCTGATACCGAATAATTAAACGTCCACGTTCCAGATAAGCAAAATATTAATTTCAATTGCAATCAAAATCACCATCATACAGATAGAATAATTAATATTTAAATAACAATATATTTTTTTATTTATTTTGTTTATTTTATATTGGCGACTGCGTGTCGGACTTGTTATTTTGTCATTTGTTACATTGTTCTCTTTGTTTCATGTAAAAAATCAACTTTCTGGACCTGGACGTCAATGTATGAGAGATAACAAAATCTGAAGATATTTTCCAATTCTGAAATTTTGCCGGAAGACGCAAAGAAGCTTCCAGCAAAATAAGGTAAGACGCAGCATCTTTGCATTAGCAGGCTTGACCAGACGTATAATTCAGTGTATTAGCTTTTCAGTAAATTCTGTAGTGTTTCTTTTCCGCATAACAGTTTCAGTGATAAATTTCATTCTCAGTACTTTTCCTTAAACAATAACGTATGCAACTATATCAATTCACGAGTGTACAATGTGACCGACTTCTGTACGATACCATGTAACATGGCCAGCAGCCATTACCAATAATCTCAAATTCAGTTTATATTTTTAAATTAATAGACAGCCATTGTTGCTACGAGCGATTCATGCTCAACTACATTTTATTTTAAAATCAGTGTCAAAAATTTTCTTGAAACATATATCACGTGTGGCATGGTAATAACTAGAAAACAATACGCAAAAATGGAACAGCAAGGACGTACTATTCAGACGCAATCCGACTCGGACGTGAGACAAGTGTTAGAAAATGACTTTACAACAGCAACCGGTAGTGACGATTCATCAAACATTGACGCAAGTGTTGACGAAAATTTTGACAATAGGCCGTCCACTACAAAAATTTCAAAATCTCAATCAGAGCCCATGTTAATGCATGACGTCACGTCTAATGACGCGGCGGGGGCAGAGACCTTGCAAACGGTAAACATTGCCGACATGTTACAAATGCTAATGAAACAAAACGCAGAAAATATGGCAACCATAAGGAAAGAGAACGCCGAAAACATGGCAACCTTAAAGGCACAATTAGAGACACAAAATGAACAGCTAAAAACACAAAATGACGAAATCAAATCTGATCTCATAGCAATCAAGATAGGTAGTGACACATTGTGTAAACGTGTGGAACTTATAGACGCCACACTGACCAAACAGATGACCGAACTCAGTACTAAATTTTCCCAGCTCAATACGAGACAAGAAAAGACTACAACTGACGTAGCACTTTTACAGACACAAATAAAAAACCTTAATGTCACGTGTGAAATTCTTACTGAACAAATTCAAACGTATCCTTCAGTACATGACAACCTTGAAAAACGAATTACTGACGTACAGAATAAATTTGACAATGTTGAACAACACCTGACTGACATCTTACAATCAGATGCCACAGCTCATTTTCAAAATATTAATAAAGAATTTCATGATTGGGTTGAGAACAAAGACAAACATTTTGATAGATGCTTACGTGAAAATTTACCAACAATTGTGCACGACTCCGTAGCGCAATACATTACTAATAACAAACAGCTGATCAGTGACGCAGTACAATCCGTCACTGCACCCATGAGACAATTCACCGATCAACTACAGTCTGAATGTAACGAAAATATCAGTCAAAATGTACAGTTCAGAAACCAATATACATTCGAGTATGATACACACATTCCGCACACGACAAATACACAAGAACAAAACACACCACGACTACAACACATACCACGATGTGGAAACACAAACACAAGCTATTATCATGGTAAACCACAGCAACATTATTGTAATTACTCGCCAGCTGGACATAGCAGTAATTACAGTGGGACAAATCCATATCATAATGCAAAGGAAGACGAAAGCTTAATGAAACACAGGCAATTTCAGATTTTTATCCCAGAAAAACGAACCATTCATCCGGTGATTTTTCTTAAATCTTTTAGTAACGCATTTCCACGCACTTGGAGTGACCGGAAAAAGATTTCATATATTGCCGGTTACATCCAAGGCGATGCAGCTGTCTGGGCATACAGTCAAGCTGACGTATGTACCACGTACAGTGAGTTTGAGCGTGCTTTTCTGAACAAATTCTGGTCGCAATCCGTCCAGGAGCGACTCAGAAGACAAATTTTAGAACCTGAAACTTTTAACAGTAAAAATGGTAACTTACGCAGATATTTTGAAAAATACTTGAACATGGGACATTTTTTACACGAACCAGTCGCAACGCGTGATATACTCCGTGCGTTGAAGGCCAAATTGCCTTTCAACATTAAAGAAAAACTCCTACATATCCCGGATGACGATTCAGATTATTTTTTAACAGCTTTAGATTCGGTTGACATGTTACTTGAAGATCAGCGCTTCGCGCGGCAAAACAGCAGCCACAATGTTTACACTAGTGATATGCAAGACATGCAGGCTTGCCAGCACAATTCCGGCGCGCCCACAGTTGGATACGCGGTACAACATAAACAGCAAACTCACATGCCGTCTCAGTACGGAAATCAAAATCAACACGCGTATTCCAATACAAACAATAGTTACAACAGTAATAACATTTCATGCGGCAATCCATACAAAAGGCACCGCGATAGTAACTACAACGGTAACAACGGATACAAAGGCAATAACAAAAACACAAACAGAAATAGAAATAATAATAACTACGAGCCAAGACAGCATCAAGGTTGGACTCGTAACGATCAGTACTTTCATTCAAACTCTGCTTTACCACAGCAGCCACCAGGACAAAATTGGAGCATACCTTACGACCGACAGGTAAGTTATAATGCGCAACAGCAACAACAACCGCAAAAGTTTGGAGATCATAATAGGCAATATCCGAATGTGAATATAATAGAAATGACACCTGATGCACAACCTCAATCTATGTCAGTACCTAGTACAAATGCTAATCCAACAAACTAGAAACAGTCACTACTTTGCCCCAGGTCGTGGCTGAAGAATTCTTGGGGGGCGACTTCAATGTTAATCAGTTATTTGACACCACACTTGAACAACAGAATAATGATATGCCAAGTAATTCTAAACAAAAACTACCTGTTTTATTTATAAGATACAACCACAATAACAATATATCAGATGAACTTTTACAAGACAGTACACAATGTCGTTTAAACACAAATGAAATTGTTTTAGCATCTACTACTGGTGTAGTAGGTGGGATTCCAACTACTATTATCCTAGATACAGGTGCAGCTGTGAGCGTTTTGTCTTTTAATTTCTATAAAAAGATGTGTGAATTGGAACCTGTGCCTGAGTTTCCTGCCCAAAACTGTAAAATAACTGCTGCACTAGGTAATAAGTCATGTAGGGTTACGAAGCAAGTTTTTGTAAACGTTAAAATAGGTAATGGAACCGTACAATGGCCATTCCTGGTTGTACAAAACCTTGTGACAAATTGCATATTAGGAATAGATATTATGAGCGAGAAGGACTGCATTATAGACTTCTCCAAAGGTAAATGTATTTTAAATGATAAAAGCAGTGTAATTATTATTGATTTGGACAGGAGAACTCTAAAGCATGACAAACACTGTACAGGGTACAAGGTTCAGTTAGTACTTGACAAAGACATTCAAGACATGCAAACACACTCATCTGACACAGAGATAATGGACTTGAAAACATTGCTTGATCATAAGATAAGTGAAGCTACAGCTCTCAGTGTACATGAACGTATAAAACTACAGGAAGTGTTACCCAAATATTTACAAGTTTTTACCAAACGATTAGGTGTTATCAACACGTATGTGTACAAGATTGAAGTTAAGCCTCACAAGATCTTCTACCATAAGACATATAACGTACCGTTATCTCAACGACCTGCTGTGTGGCAAGAATTAAAACAAATGTTAGACTGGAAGGTCATTGAACCATTCACCTCACCTTATTGTAGTCCTCTACTTGTTGTCAAAAAATCAAATGGAAGCATTAGGTTAGTGTTAGACGCACGAGCTATTAATGAAATAATTTTACCGGTTCACACAAAACCTGAAAATTTAGAAGAGCAATTACAGAAATTTGTAGATGCAAAATATTTTTCCACAATAGATCTCGCTAATTCGTTTTGGCAGGTGGGTATCACTCCTGATTCTCGGAAATATACTGCATTTATGTTCAGGGGGCGAACCTATCAGTTTTGTGTTCTACCCTTCGGACTGAATGTCAGCTCTGGGGTATTCATTACAGCCCTGGATAATGTGCTTGGCGACGATTTAGTTGAGACAGTCACACACTATGTAGATGATATACTGATAGCTACACAATCTTGGAATGAACACGTTGACACACTTCAAAGAATTTTAGAAAAATTTGCACAAGCTGGAGTCACAGCCAACCTAAGAAAATCAAAATTTGGTTGCAGTGAGATAAACTACTTAGGACATATCATTAATTCACAGGGCATACGTCCGGATCCCAGTAAATTAGATGCTATCAGAAACTTTCCTAGCCCTCGAACTAAAAAGCAGTTAAAATCATTCCTTGGGCTATGTTCATTTTTCAGACGTTTTTTGCCACAACCACTTTTGAACAGTAAACATCTGCTAAATCTACTCAGAAAGAATCAAGTTTGGATCTGGTCGGAACAGTGCCAGAAAGACATTAATACAATTAAACATGCTTTAGTGAATGCTAACATATCGAGCCATCCAGATTTCAATTTAGATTTTTGTATGACTTGTGACGCTTCACGTACTGGCTTGGGCTGTTGCTTATTTCAAGTAGTAAAGAATAAAGAGGAGGAACAGATAAGAATTATTGGGTTTGCGAGTCGCACTCTAACTGAATGTGAGCGTACATACTCCACTACTGAGTTAGAAACACTTTCCATAGTATGGGCATTCAAGAAATTCAATTATTATTTATTTGGAAAACATACAGTAATTTACACCGATCACCAGGCCCTGACATTTTTGTTAACTTGTAAACTTGTACATCCTAGACTATCACGATGGGCAGTCACACTTCAGAACTACTCTTTTGAAATTAAGTACATAAGAGGTAAGGACAACACCATTGCAGACACTTTGTCTAGACTTCCACAAGGTATGAATGGTACCAACAGTGACTTAGAAAATATAAATGACTACAGGATTCTCTTAATGCAAGACAATCAGTACACCAATATTATATTGATATGTGCAGAAACATGGCTGAATTACAAAAATCTGATCCTCACTGGTATAAGATAATAACATTACTGGTAGAAAAACACAATCATCCTTTGACTAAGTATTACAAGTTACACAATGATGTGCTATTTTATCGACGACATCCAAATGCTACTAACTGGTGTGTATGCATTCCCAAAGAGTCTGAAATTAATTTAATTTGGCACACACACTTAGTTTGGGGTCATTATGGCACAAAGATGTGTTTAGCGAAGCTCAGTACATACTGTTATTTTAGCAATACGAGAAGAAAAATTTACAGGGAACTGAAAACATGTGTCATATGTCAAAAATCAAAACCTCAGAATTTATCCACAAAAACAGATTTACATTCTATTTTACCCAGTAAACCCCTGGAAATTCTGTGTACTGACATCAGTGGACCGCATCCAGCAAGCTCTGGAGGCGTCAAATATATCTTAGCTTTTTACGATATATTTTCTAAACATGTCAAACTTTATGCTTTAAAATCCGCCACTGCAAGTGCTATAATACGAAGATTCTCAAGTGATTACCTGACGCACATGGGAAAACCTAAAGCAATTCTATCAGATAATGCAGCATACTACTCTGGGTACAAATGGAGAAATTTCTTGAAGGACAATAACATCAAAAGTATATTTATTTCGAGGTTTAGTCCACAATGTAACGCGACTGAGAGACTTTTCCGAGAATTAAACCGTTTCATGAGGACCTATATTTCATCAATACATACTAATTGGGTGTCCTACCTAAGTCTTTTCGAAGACGTACACAATAACTTAAATATTTACGATACGAATTACACACCTAACGAGATCATGTTCAATTGCAAACAGAACGATCAGTGGATAGAACCATTACCTAAGTTGTCAGACAAGGAAATCACACCTGAACAGAAAATAAAAGAAGTACTGACTACATTGACACATCACGCACAAATACGAAACAAACATCACAGAAACATAATAAAAAGAAAACAAAAATTCGAGGTAGGAATGCTTGTACTACTTCGTACTCATCATAAATCTGTAGCACTCAACCGACGCAACGCTAAGTGGCGTCTGCTATATGAAGGACCTTATATAATTGTTAACATACCGCATCCTGGTGCGTATCTGTTACAACATCCTAGAACTAACAAAATTATTGGGCTATACGCACACCGAGATCTTAGAGCATTTCATGCTGAATAATGTCAAAGTCATACCCATCAAAATATTGCTAAGCAACTCGAAAAACTCTGTTGTTACAACACAGATAATAAGTAGTATAGAAATTTTCATTTCAGCGGTTCCAGTGACGCAGTTGAAGACAGAAGAACTCTTCTTTCAGCGCGCGCCTCCACCTGAAAGACGGAATATTAAAGTAAAATTTATGATTACGTAGCAGTGGATGACATATTAATTTTTCACGGAACATTTGTTACTGAGGGTACCACTGACTTGGTGTGACACCTGACGAACTGACAGACGTCATCTGTGAAGCGATCTTTTACTTTGAGAAATAGATTAGACGCACATCTCTCAACACGAAAAGCATCTACCAGTAGTCAAGGCCACATAGACACTATACACACACGCACAAAACGCGAGGTAACGAACATTTTCTCTCTCTCTTACTATTTTGAATATTTATTGAGTAGCGAAAACGCCTGGTCTTGCCTACTGATGTAATGAATGTTGTGTCTAACCTATCTTAATTTCAGATGACATCACAAAAAAACATCGATAATATCCCAGCAAAACCGCTAAAGAGGATGTAAATATCTGCAATTCATGTAATCAAATGTGACACAATGTAATAACCTATAGCGATGTAATGATGATGTAAACATGTTTATGTGCAACTATATTATGTTTATGCCAAGAAAATATGTGACGTGTGTATGTATAATTACTTATTTTTTTAACTGATGTATAGTGTAACTGTTACTATGTAAAAATTTGAACAAAACGAGTGCCAAAAAGACATTGCATAGTGAACCACTGTTCACGGACATTAACGAACATTACTAACTCTGCAACTACGCGGAAACCTATGTGAAAGAAACTGTTAATGCCATTCATTATGCAGCGTATCTATGTAAACGCGATGAACGATTTCCTTGATTAATAACTACGAACATTTAGGTGAGCTATATTCAGCAAAAAACTGAAAATGTGAAGTGCATAATTCGTGCATCGTCTAGTGACATTACTACAGTACCCAACTTCAAGATGTTAACTGGATTAAATGGACACAAAGTGCCTGTCCAGAAAACAACACGACGGGTGGAAGAATTTTGGTTGGAACTTCAGGGAATGAAATGTTCTCGAAATGTGACGGACACTCTTACCTGGACTGTCCAAGGATCGACGCCAGCTATGTGCCGTCCGAGGTTCTGCAACCAAGCTTCCACGGAATGTAAAAAACGAACTGCACGTGGACCAATTACTCGACGGGTCACGTCTGATCTGTAATAAGCAATGCTTTTAGTCACAACGAACTGCATCACTACGACTATAATGGAAATGAGAAATGGACACGCTTATGTATTAATCACGTTGTTATACAATGATGTTACTGTGATCAAAAAACTTTACCACGACGATACTAACCTGTAAAAAATTATTGTGCAGCGGATGAATATGAACTGTAATAACGACACGATGTGTATAGGTCAACGCACCTGAAACATACGGACATTTTTCTTTGAAGTATTTCAAAACAATACTATGTAACTAAGAACATTCAACAATCTAAGTTGTATTGTGTTATAACAAATATTGTAAATTCAAAACTAAGTTACCGGTCATAGAATGTAGTCTTCATATGTAATCTTGGTTGAATATTTTCTTTGTGCAACGACTGAAAAACGCGCGAACACGAACAATATGATCTGCAATACTGTGCCGCGTGATCTAACTGTACGATATAACGGCAGTGCCGCAGTTACACAGACGCTTCTGCGCAGGCCCGCACTCTATCTGCCAACATAAGAACTTTTACGGCGCACCCGCGTCATTCAAATTTTGTATATAATGTGTATAATGTGTAATGTAAGTCATGTAAATAGTTGTAGATAACTTAGATTTTCTTGTGCCTTTAGGTGAATTGCTCGCCTGCAGGTGTGTCCTTTAGCCTCGCAATTCAGGGGGCAATATAAAGGCACATTTGCATGCCGAGTGTGAGTTTCCGCGGAAACGCGAAATACTAATTAAATAAATAATCAGTTACAAATAAATAAAGCCTATGGCACACAACTGCAGCGCTGTGTCGCTGATAAAACAAAAGCACAATTACGTTACTCTTATGTTTGATTAAGAGAGGAGAGCTCTGGTTGAAGTGGTGCGAGAAGCACGTATTTTTTTTTATTGTCTGGCACACTGCCATATTTCATGTTATAGAAGAATACTGCGAGTTGCAACCACACAAGGCACTCGATTCTGTAAAGAATTTATATTTATAAAAGTAAGTAAGATTATGAACTGTAGGCTTATTCATTGAATATATCTGATTTAACTAACTGTGTAACTTTTTTATGTTTAGTAGACAATCACCTCTGTACGACGTATTGGCATGGCTGGCAAATTATTGAAATATTGAGATTTAGATTATGAGTCCGCACCTACCGCAGCAGTCTTTGGAAACGATTTAATTACGAAGTCCGATTATTTCAGTTTTATTTCACGGTCAACTACGAGTAACATTGCCTTTACGAAAAAGCCATTGTCAAGCGTCTGATACCGAATAATTAAAAGTCCACGTTCCAGATAAGCAAAATATAAATTACAATTGCAATCAAAATCACCATCATACAGATAGAATAATTAATATTTAAATAACAATATATTTTTTATTTATTTTATTTATTTTATAGTCGCTATGATATACTGTGGGCCCTATGACTTATCCTTCTAAATCGAGTAACGTTTCAATGGAAAAGACAGGATTTTCTTTTGGTATACGAGTATCTCCTTTCCGTTGCACTATCCCTTCTTTACTGCATCCCTCGCTCAATCACATTAATGAATTAACACAGAAATTGCGTCGCTATGAAATACTACGGGTTCCATGACTTCTCCTACTACATCGAGTCACGTTTCTATGGAAACGACAGGATTTTCTTTTGGGATACGAGTATCTCCCTTCAGAAGCACTATTCCGTCTTTGCTGCATCTCTCGCTCCCTCACATTGATGAATTAACACAGAAATTGCGTCGCGATGAAATACTATGGGTTCTATGACTGCTCCCTCTATATCGAGTAACGTTTCTATGGAGACGACGTGATCTTCTTTTGGGATACGAGTATCTCCTTTCCGATGGACTTTTCCTTCTATAATGCATCCCTCGCTCCCTCACATTCAAGAGTTAACACAGAAATTGCGTGGCTATGAAATACTATGAGTTCTACGACTTCTCCTTCCAAACCGAGTAACGTTTCTATTGAAACGACAGAATTTTCTATTGGGATACGAGTTTCTAATTTCCGATGCACTGTTCACGTCTTTACTACATCCCTCGCTCCCTCACATTGACGAATTAACACAGAAATTGCGTCGCTATGAAATACTATGGTTTCCATAACTTTTCCTTCTAAATCGAGTAAGTTTCTATGGAAACGACAGGATTTTCTTTTGGGATAAGAGTATCTCCTTTCCGATGCACTATTGGCTCTTTACTGCATCCCTAGCTCCCTCACATTAACGAATAAGCACAGATATTACGTCGCTGTGAAATACTATGGGTTCTATAACTTCTCCTTCTAAATAAAATAACGTTCCAATGGAAACGACAGAATTTTCTATTATGATACGAGTATCTCCTTTCCGATGCACTATTCCTTCTTTACTGCATCCCTCGCTCCCTCACTTTGACAAATTAACGCAGAAACTGCGTCGCTATTAAATACTATGGGTTCTATGACGTCTCCTTCTAAATCGAGTAACGTTTCTATGGAAACGACAGGATTTTCTTTTGGGATACGAGTATCTCCTTTCTGAAGCACTATTCCGTCTTTACTGCATCCCTCACTCCCTCACATTGAAACATTTACACAGAAATTGCGTCGCTATGAAATATTATGTGTTCCATGACTTCTCCTTCTAAATCGAGTAACATTTCCATGGAGACGACAGGATTATCTTTTGGGATACGAGTATCTCCTTTCCGATGCACTACAAGTTCTCAAATGCATCACTCGCTCACTCACATTGACGAATAAGCACAAAAAAATTCCGTCGCTATGAAATTCTATGGGTTCTTTAACTTCTCCTTCTAAATCGAGTAACATTTCTATGGAAAAGGACAGTATTTTCTTTTGATATACGAGTATTTCATTTAGGATGCACTATTCCATTTTTACTGAATCCCTTGCTCCCTCACATTGACGAATTAAAACAGAAATTGCGACGCTACGTAATACTATAGGTTCTATGACTTCTACTTCTAAATCGAGTAACGTTTCTATGGAAACGACTGGATTTTCTTTTGGGATACGAGTATCTCCTTTCCCGATGCACTATTCCCTCTTTACTGCATCCCTCGCTCCCTTACATTGACGAATTAACACAGAAATTGCGTTGCTATGAAATAGTATGTGTTCTATGCTATCTTCTTCCAACTCGAGTAACGTTTCAATGGAAACGACGAAATTTTCTTTTGGGATACGACTATCTCCATTCCGATGCACTATTCCTTCTTTACTGCAATTCTCGCTACCCCTCATTGACGAATTAATTCAGATATTGCGTCGCAATGAAATACTATGGCTTCTATGACTTCTCCTTCTAAATCGAGTAACGTGTCTATGGATAGGTCAGGATTTTCTTTTTTGATACGACAATCATCTTTCCGATGCATTATTCCTTCTTTTCTGCATCCCTCGGTCCCTCACTTTGACGAATTAACACAGAATTTGCTTCGCTCTGAAAACTAAGGGTTCTATGACTTCTCCATCTATATCGAATAACGTTTCTATGGTAACGACTGGATTTTCTTTTGGGATACGACCATCTCCTTTCCGATGTACTATTCCTTCTATAATGCATCCCTCGCTCCCTCACATTGACGAATTAACACAGAGATTGCGTCGGTATGAAATTCTATGGGTTCTATGGCTTCTCCTTCTAAATTGAGTAACGTTTCAATATAAACGACAAGATTTTCTTTTGGGCTACGACCATCTCCTTTCCGATGTACTATTCCTTCTATACTGCATCCCTCGCTCCCTCACATTGTCGAATTAACACAGAGATTGCACCGCTATGAAATACTTTGGGTTCTATGACTTCTCCTTCTAAATCGAGTAACGATTCTATTGAAACGACAGGATTTTCTTTTAGGATTCGAGTATCTCCTTTCCGATGCACTATTCCGTCTTTACTGCATCCCTCGCTCCCACACATTGTCGAATTAACACAGAAATTGCGTCGCTATTCAGTACTATCAGTTCTATGACTTCTCCTTCTTAATCGAGTAACGTTTCTATGGAAACGACAGGATTTCCTTTTGGGATACGAATATCTCCTTTCCGATGCACTATACCTTCTTTACTGCATCGCTCGCAACCTAACATTGACTTATTATCACAGAAATTGCGTCCCTGTGAAATATTATGGGTTCTATGACATCTCCTTCTAAATCGAGTAACGTCTCTATGTAAACGACAGGATTTTCTTTTGGGATACGAGTTTCCCCTTTCCGATGCACTATTCCTTCTCTACTGCATCCCTCGCTACCGCACATTGACGAATTAACACAGAAATTGCGTCGCTATGAAATACTATGAGTCCTATGACTACTCCTTCTAAAACGAGTAACGTTAGTATGGAAACGACAGGATTTCCTTTTGGGATACGAGTATCTCCTTTCCGATGCATTATTCCTTCTCTACTGCATCCCTCGCTCACTCACAATGACGAATTAACAGAGAAATTGCGTCGCTATGAAATACTATGGGTTCTAAGACTGCTAATTCTAAATCGAGTAACGTTTGTATGGAAACGACAGGATTTCCTTTTGGGATACGAGTATTTCCTTTCCCGATGCACTATTCCTTCTTTACTGCATCCCTCGCTCCGTCACATTGACGAATTTACACAGAAATTGCGTTGCTATGAATTACAATGGGTTCTGTGACATCTCCTTCTAAATCGGGTAACGTTTATATGGAATCGACAGGATTTTCTTTTGGGATACGAGTATCATCTTTCCGATACACTAGCCCTTCTTTACTGCTTCCCTCGCTTCCACACATTGACGAATTAACACAGAAATTGCATCGCTATGATATACTGTGGGTTCAATGATTTCTGATTCTAAATCGAGTACCGTTTCTATGGAAACGACAGGATTTTATTTTGGGGTACGAGTATTTCATTTCCGATGCAGTATTCCAACTTAACTGTATCCCTCGCTCCCTCACCTTGACGAATTAACACAGATATAGCGTCGCTATCAATTGCTATGGGTTCTATGACTTCTGCTTCGAAATCGAGTAACGTTTCTATTGAAAGGACATGGTCTTCTTTTGGGATACGAGTATCTCCTTTCTGATGCACTATTCCCTCTTTACTGCATCCCTCGCTCCCACTTATTGACGATTTAACACAGATATTGCGTCGCTATGAAATACTATGGGTTCTATGACTTCTCCTTCTAAATCGAGTAACGTGTCTATGTAAAGGACAGGATTCTTCTTTTGGGATACGCCTATCTCCTTTCCGATGCACTATTCCGTCTTTACTGCATCCATCGTTCCCTCACATTGTCGATTAAACACAGAAATTGCGTCGCTATGAAAAACTATGGCTTCTATGATTTCTCATTCTAAATCGAGTAACGTTTCTATGGATAGTACAGGATTTACTTTTGGGTTACGACTATCTCCTTTCCGATGCATTATTCCTTCTATACTGCATCCCTCGCTCCCTCACATTGACGAATTAACACAGAAATTGCGTCGCTATGGTATACTGTGGGTTGTATGACTTCTCCTTCTAAATCGAGTAACATTTCTTTGGAAACGACAGGATTTTCTTTTTGATACGACAATCATCTTTCCGATGCATTATTCCTTCTTTTCTGCATTACTCGGTCCCTCACTTTGACGAATTAACACAGAATTTGCTTCGCTCTGAAAAACTAAGGGTTCTATGACTTCTCCATCTAAATCGAATAACGTTTCTATGGTAACGACTGGATTTTCTTTTGGGATACGACTATCTCCTTTCAGATGCATTATTCCTTTTTTCCTGCATCACTCGCTCCCTCACATTGACGAATTAACACAGAAGTTGCGGTGCTATGAAACACTATGGGTTCTATGACATTTCTTTCCATCTCGAGTAACGTTTCTAGGGCAACGACAGGATTTTCGTTTGGGTAACGACTATCTGCTTTCCGATGCACCATTCCTCCTTTACTGCATCCCTCGCTCCCTCACATTGATGAATTAACATAGATTTTCCGTCGCTATGATATAGTATGGGTTCTATGACATCTCTTTCTAAATCGAGTAACGTTTCTATGGAAACAACAGGATTTTCTTTTGGGATAGGAGTATCTCCTTTCCGATGCACTATTCCTTCTTTACTGCATCCCTCGCTTCCTCACATTGACGAATCAACACAGAAATTGCGTCGCTATGAAAAACTATGGGTTCTATGGCTTCTCCTTCTAAATTGAGTGACGTTTCTATGGAAACGACTGGATTTTCTTTTGGGATACGACTATCTCCTTTCAGATGCATTATTCCTTATTTACTGCATCCCTAGCTCCCTCACATTGAAGAATTAACACAGAAATTGCGTCGCTATGGAATACTATGGGTTGTATGACTTCTCCTTCTAAATCGAGTGACGTGTCTGTGGAAAGGACAGGATATTTCTTTTGGGATACGCCTATCTCCTTTCCGATGCACTATTCCGTCTTTACTGCAACCCTCGCTCCCTCACATTGTCGAATTAACACAGAAATTGCGTCGCTATGGAGTACTATCAGTTCTATGACTTCTCCTTCTTAAACGACTAACGTTTCTATGGAAACGACAGGATTCATTTTGGGATACAAATATCTCGTTTCCGATGCACTATACCTTCTTAACTGCATCGCTCGCAACCTAACATTGACTTATTATCACAGAAATTGCGTCCCTGTGAAATATTATGGGTTCTATGACATCTCCTTCTAAATCGAGTAACGTCTCTATGTGTACGACAGGATTTTCTTTTGGGATACGAGTATCTCCTTTCCGATGCACTATTTCTTCTCTACTGCATCCCTCGCTATCTCACATTGACGAATTAACACAGAAATTGCGTCGCTATGAAATACTATGGGTTCTATGACTTCTAATTCTAAATCGAGTAACGTTTGTATGGAAGCGACAGGATTTTCTTTTGGGATACGAGTATCTCCTTTCCCGATGCGCTATTCCTTCTTTACTGCATCCCTTGCTCCGTCACATTGACGAATTTACACAGAAATTGCGTTGCTATGAATTACAATGTGTTCTGTGACATCTCCTTCTAAATCGGGTAACGTTTATATGGAATCGAGAGGATTTTCTTTTGGGATACGAGTATCTTCTTTCCGATGCACTATTCCTTCTTTACTGCTTCCCTCGCTTCCACACATTGACGATTTAACACAGAAATTGCATCGTTATGAAATACTATGGGTTCAATGACTTCTCCTTCTAAATCGAGTACCGTTTCTATGGAAACGACATGATCTTCTTTTGGGATACGAGTATCTCCTTTCTGATGCACTATTCCTCTTTTACTCCATCACTCGCTCCCTCACATTGACGAATTAACACAGAAGTTGCGTCGCTACGAAATTCCATGGGTTCTATGACTTCTCCTTCTAAATCGAGTAACGTTTCTATGGAAACGACTGGATTTTCTTTTAGGCTACGAGTATTTCGTTTCCCGATGCACTATTCCCTCTTTACTGCATCCCTCGCTCCCACTTATTGACAATTTAACACAGATATTGCGTCGCTATGAAATACTATGGGTTCTATGACTTCTCCTTCTAAATCGAGTAACGTGTCTATGTAAAGGACAGGATTTTTCATTTGGGATACGCCTATCTCCTTTCCGATGCACTATTCCGTCTTTACTGCATCCCTCGCCTCCTAACATTGTCGAATTAACACAGAAATTGCGTCGCTACGGAGTACTATCAGTTCTATGACTTCTCCTTCAAAATCGAGTAATGTTTCTATTGAAACGACGGGATTTTCTTTTGGATTCGAATATCTCCCTTCCAATGCACCATTCCTTCTTTACTGCATCCCTCGCTACCTAACATTGACGAATCAACACCGAAATGGCGTCGCTATCAAATACTATGTGTTCTATGACTTCTACTTCTAAATCGAGTAACGTTTCTATGGAAACGACTGGAATTTCTTTTGGGATACGAGCATCTCCTTTCCCGATGCACTATTCCGTCTTTACTGCATCCCACGCTCCCTCTAATTGACGAATTAACACAGATATTGATCGCTATGAAATTGTATGGGTCTATGACTTCTCCTTCTAAATCGAGTACCGTATCTATGGAAACGAGAGGATTTCCTTTTTGGATACGAGTATTTCCTTTCCGATACACTATTCGTTCTTTACTGCATCCCTCGCTACCTCACATTGTCGATTTAACACAGAAAATCCAGTCGTTTCCATAGATACGTAACTCGATTTAGAAGGAGGAGTCATAGAACCCATAGTATTTCATAGCGACGCAATTTTTGATCTTATTCATCAATGTGAGGGAGCGAGGGATGAAGTAAAGAAGGAATACTGCATCGGAAAGGAGACACTCGTATCCCAAAAGAAAATCCAGTTGTTTCCATTGAAACGTTACTCGATTTAGATGGAGAAGCCATAGAGACCATAGTACCTCATGGCGACGCAATTTCTGTGTTAAAACGTAAATTTGAGAGAGCGAGGGATGCAGTAAAGAGGGAATTGTGCATCGGAAAGGAGATACTCGTATCCCAAAAGAAAATCCTTTCGTTTCCATAGAAACGTTACTCGATTTACAAGGAGAAGTCATAGAACCCATAGTATTTCATTGCGACGCAATTTCTGTGCTTATTCGTCATTGTGAGGGAGCGATGGATGCAGTAAAGAAGGCATAGTGCATCGGAAAAGAGATACTCGTACCCCAAAAGAAAATCCTGTCGTTTCCATAGAAACGTTACTCGATTGAGAAGGAGAAGTAATATAACACATAGTATATCATAGCGACGCTATATCATTGTTAATTCGTCAATGTGAGGGAGCGAGGGTTGCAGTAAAAAAGGAATAGCGCATCGGAAAGGAGAACCTCGTATGCCAAAAGAAAATCCTGTCGTTTCCATTGAAGCGTTACTCGATTTAGAAGGAGAAGTAATATAACCCATAGTATTTCATAGCGACGCAATATCTGTGCTTATTCGTCAATGTGAGGGAGCGTTGGAAGCAGTAAAGAGAGAATAGTGTATCGAAAAGACATACTCTTATACCTAAAGAAAATCTTGTCGTTTCCATAGAAATGTTACTCGATTTAGAAGGAGAAGTCATAGAACCCATAGTATATATTAGCGACGCAATTTCTGTGGTTATTCGCCAATGTGAGGTAGCGAGGGATTCAGTAAAGAACCAATAGTGCATCGGAAAGGGGATCCTTGTATCCCAAAAGAAAATCTTGTCGTTTCCATAGAAACGTTACTCGATTTAGAAGGAGAAGTCATAGAGACCATAGTACTTCATGGCGACGCAATTTCTGTGTTAAAACGTAAATGTGAGAGAGCGAGGGATGTAGTAAAGAGGGAATTGTGCATCGCAAAGGAGATACTCGTATGCCAAAAGAAAATCCTTTCGTTTCCGTAGAAACGTTACTCGATTGAGAAGGAGAAGTAATATAACCCATAGTATTTCATAGCGACGCAATATCTGTGCTTATTCGTCAATGTGAGGGAGCGAGGGATGCAGTAAAGAAGGAATAGTGCATCGGAAAGGAGATACTCGTTTTCTAAAAGAAAATCCTGTCGTTTCCTTAGAAACGTTACTCGATTAGAAGGAGAAGTCATAGAACACATAGTATTTCATAGCGACGCTATATCATTGTTAATCCGTCAATGTGAGGGAGCGAGGGATGCAGTAAACAAGGAATAGCGCATCGGAAAGGAGGTACTCGTAACCCAAAAGAAAATCCGGTCGTTTCCATAGAAAGGTTTTTAGATTTAGAAGGAGAGGTCATAGAACCCGTAGTATTTCATAGCGACGCAATTTCTGTGTTAATTCGCAATGTGAGGGAGCGAGGGAAGCAGTAAAGAAGGAATTGTGCATGGAAAAGGACATACTCGTATACCAAAATAAAATCCTGCAGTTTCCATAGAAACGTTACTCGAATTAGAAGGAGAAGTCATAGAACACATAGTATTTCTTAGCGACGCAATATCTGTGCTTATTCGTCAGAGTGAGGGAGCGAGAGATGCAGTAAAGAAGGAGTAGTGCATCGAACGGAGATACTCGTATCCCAAAAGAAAATCCTGTCGTTTCCATAGAAAGGTTACTCGATTTAGAAGGAGAAGTCATAGAACCCATAGTACCTCATAGCGACGCAATATCTGTGTTAATTCGTCAATGTGAGGGAGCGAGGGATGCAGTAAAGAAGGAATAGTGCATCGGAATGGAGATAGTCGTATCCAAAAAGAAAATCCTGTTGTTTCCATAGAATCGTTACTCGATTTATAAGAAGACACCGAACCCATAGTATATCTTAGTGACGCAATTACTGTGTCAATGCGGCAGTGTGAGGGAGCGAGCGATGCAGTAAAGGAGGAATAGTGCATCGGAAAGGAGATACTCGTATCCCAAAAGAAAATCCTGTCGTTTGCATAGAAACGTTACTCGATTTAAAAGGAGATGTCATAGAAACCATAGTATTTCATAGCGACGCAATTTCTGTGCTTATTCGTCAATGTGAGGGAGCGAGCGATGCAGTAAAGAAGGAATAGTGCATCGGAAAGGAGGTACTCGGATCCCAAAAGAAAATCCTGTCGTTTCCATTGAAACGTTACTCGATTTAGAAGGAGATGTCATAGAACCCATAGTATTTCATAGCGACGCAATGTCTGTGTTAATGCATCTGTGTGAGGGTGCGAGGGATGCGGTAAATAAGGAATAGTGCATCGGAAAGGAGATACTCGTATCCCAAAGGAAAACCTGTCGATTCCATAGAACCGTTACTCGATTTAGAAGGATGTGTCATTGAACCCATAGTATTTCATTGCGACGCAATATCTGTGTTAATTCGTCAATGTGAGGGAGCGAGGGATGCAGTAAGGCTGGAATAGTGTCTCGGAAAGCTGTTACTCGTATCCCAAAAAAAATTCTGTCGTTTCCATGGAAACATTACTCGATTTAGAAGCAGAAGTCATGGAACACATGGTATTTCATAGCGACGAAATTTCTGTGTTAATTCGACAATGAAAGGGAGCGAGGGATGCAGTAAAAAAGGAATAGTGCATCGGAATTGAGATGCTCGTATCCCATATGAAAATCCTGTCGTTTCCACAGAAACGTTACTGGATGTTGAAGGAGAAGTCATAGAACCCATGGTTTTTCATAGCGACGTAATATCTGTGTTAATTCCTCAACGTGAGGGAGCGAGGGATGCAGTACAGAAGGAAGAGTGCATCTGAAAGGAGATAATCGTATCCCAAAATAAAATACTGTCATTTCCGTAGAAACGTTACTCGATTTAGAAGGAGAAGACACAGAACCCATAGTATTTCATAGCGACGCAATTTCTGTGTTAATTCGTCAATGTAAGGGAGCGGTGGATGCAGTAAAGAAGGAGCAATGCATAGGAAAGGAGATACTCGTATCCCAAAAGAAAATCTTGTCGTTTCCATAGAAACGTTAGTCGATTTAGAAGGAGAATTCATAGAACCCATAGTATGTCATAGTGTCGAAATTTCTGTGTTTATTCGTCAATGTGAGGGAGCGAGGGATATAATTAAGAAGGAATAGCCCAACGGAAAAGTGATACTCGTATCCCAAAAGGAAAGCATGTCGTATCCACAGAATCATTACTCGATTGAGAAGGAGAAGTCACTGAACGAATGGTATTTCATAGAGACGCAATATCTGTGTTTATTCGTCAATGTGGGAGAGCGAGGGATGCAGTAAAGGAGGAAGGGTGCATCGGAAAGGAGATACTCGTATCCCAAATGAAAATCCTGTCGTTTCCACTGAAACGTTACTGGATGTTGAAGGAGAAGTCATAGAACCCGTGGTATTTCATAGCGACGTAATATCTGTGTTAATTCCTCAACGTGAGGGAGCGAGGGATGCAGTACAGAAGGAATAGTGCATCGGAAAGGAGACAGTCGTATCGCAAAAGAAAAACCCGTCATTTCCACAGAACCTCTCCTCGATTTAGAAGGAGAGGTCACAGAACCCATAGTATTTCATAGCGACGCAAGTTCTGTGTTAATTCGTCAATGTGAGGGAGCGAGGGATGCAGTACAGAAGGAATAGTGCATCGGAAGGGAGATAGTCGTAACCCAAAAGGAAATCCTGTACTATCCATAGAAACGTTACTCGATTTAGAATGAGAAGTCATAGAAGCCACAGTTTTTCATAGCGACTGGATTTTCTTTTGGGATACGAGTATCTCCTTTCCGATGCACTATTCCTTCTTTACTGCATCCCTCGCCCCTCACATTGACGATTTAACTCAGAATTTGCGTCGCCATGAAATACTATGGGTTGTATGACATCTCCTTCTATATCGAGTAACGTTGCTATGGAAACGACAGGATTTTCTATTGGGATACGACTATTTCCTTTCCGATGCACTATTCCTTCTGTACTGATTCCCTCACTCCCTCACATTGGCGATTTGACACAGAAATTGCGTCGCTATGATATACTATGGGTTCTAGGACTTCTCCTTCTAAATCGAGTAAGATTCCTATGGAAACTACGGATTTTATTTTGGTATACGAATATGTCCTTTTCCATGCACTATTCCTTCTTTACTGCTTCCCTCGCTCTCTCACATTGACGAATTAACACAGAAATTGCGTCGCTATGATATACTATCGGTTCTAGGACTTCTCCTTCTAAATCGAGTAACGTTTCTATGGAAGCGACAAGATTTTCTTTTGGGATACGAGGATCCACTTTTCGATGCACTATTGGTTCTTTACTGAATCCCTCGCTACCTCACATTGGCGAATAACCACAGAAATTGCGTCGCTAATATTTACTATGGGTTCTATGACTTCTCCTTCTAGATCTAGTAACATTTCTATGGAAACGACAGGATTTTCTATAGGTATAAGAGTATGCCTTTTCGATACACTATCTCCTCTTTACTGCTTCCTTCGCTCTCGCACATTGACGAATTAACACAGAAATTGCGTCGCTATGAAAAACTTCGGGTTCTATGAGTTCTCCTTCAACATCGAGTAACGTTTCTATGGAAACAACAGGATTTTCTTTTGGGATACGAGTTTCTCCTTTCCGATGCGCTATTCCTTGTTTACTGCATCCCTCGCTCCCTCACATTGACGAATTAACAATGATATAGCGTCGCTATGATATACTATGGGTTATATTACTTCTCCTTCTCAATCGAGTAACGTTTCTATGGGAACGACAGGATTTTCTGTTGGGATGCGAGTATCTCTTTTAAGATGCACTATTCCTTCTTTACTGCATCCATCGCTCCCTCACAATGACGAATAAGCACAGAAATTGCGTCGCAATGAAATACTACGGGTTCAATGACTTCTCCTTCTAAATCAAGTAACGTTTCTATGGAAACGAAAGGAATTTCTTTTGGGATGCGAGTATCCACTTTCCGATGCACTAATGCTTCCCTACTGCATCCCTCGCTCCCTCACATTGACGAATTAACACAGAAATGGCGTCGCTATGATATACTATGTGTTCGATGTCTTCTCCTTTTAAATCAAGTAACGTCTCTATGGAAACCTCAGGAATTTCTTTAGGGATTCGAGTACGTCCTTCCGATGCACTGTTCCTTCTTTACTGCATCCCTCGCTACCTCACATGGACGAATTAACACAGAAATTGCGTCGCTAAGCAATACTATTTGTTCTATGACATCTCCTTCAAAATCGAGTAACGTTTCTATGGAAACGAGAGGATATTCTTTTGGGATACGAGTATCTCCTTTCCGATGCACTATTCGTGCTTTACTGCATTCCTCGCTCCCTCACATTGACGCATTAAGACAGAAATTGCGTCGCTATGAAATACTATGGGTTTTATGAATTCTCCTTCTAAATCGAGTAACGTTTCTAGGTAAACGACAGGATTTTCATTTGGTATACGAGTATATCCTTTCTGATGCACAATTCCTTCTTTACTGCTTCCCTCGCTCCCTGACATTGACGAATTAACACAGAAACTGAGTCGCTATGAAATACTGTGGGTTCTATGACTTCTCCTTCTAAATCGAGTAACATTTCTATGGAAACGACAGGATTTTCTTTTAGGATACGAGTTTCTCCTTTCCGATGCGCCATTCCTACTTTACTGCATCCCTCGCTCCCTCCCATTGACGAATTAACAATGATATATCGTCGCTATGAAATACTATGGGTTCTATGACATCTCCTTCTAATCGAGTTACGTTTCTATGGAATCGACAGGATCTTCTTTTGGGACACGAGTAACTCCTTTCCGATGCACTATTCCTTCTTTACTGCATCCCTCGCTCCCTCACTTTGAGGAATAAGCACAGAAATTGTGTCGCTATGAAATACTATGTGTTCTATGACTTCTCCTTCTATATCGAGTAACGTTTCTATGGAAACGTCAGGATTTTCGTTTGGGATACGAGTATCTCCTTTCCGATGACCTGTTCCTTCTTTACTGCAACCCTCGCTCCCTCACATTGAATAATAAACACAGAGATTGGGTCGCTATGAAATACTATGGGTTCTATGACTTCTCCTTCTAAATCGAGTAGCGTTTCTTTGGAAACGGCAGGATTTTCTTTTGGGGTACGAGTATATCCTTTCCGATGCACTATATCTTCTTTACTGCATTCCTCGCTCCCTCACATTGACGAATTTACAATGATATAGCGTCGCTATGAAATACGTTGGGTTCTATGACTTCTCCTTCTAATCGAGTAACGTTTCTATGGAAACGACAGGATTTCCTTTTGGGATACGAGTATCTCCTTTCCGATGCACTATTCCTTCTTTACTGCATCCCTCGTTCCCTCACATTGACGAATAAACACAGGAATTGCGTCGCTATGAAATACTACGTGATCTATGACTTCTCCTTCTAAATCGAGTAACGTTTGTATGGAAACGACAGGATTTTCTTTTGGGATGCGAGTATCTCCTTTCCGATGCACTATTCCCTCTTTACTTCATCCCTCGTTCCTTACAATGACGAAAAAGCACAGAAACTGCGTCGCTATGAAATACTATGCGTTCTATGAGTTCTCCTTCTAAATCGAGTAACGTTTCTGTGGATACGACAGGATTTTCTTTTGGGTTATGACTATCTCCTTTCCGATGCGCTATTCCTTCTTTACTGCATTCCTCGCTCCCTCATATTGACGAATTAAGACAGAAATAGCGTGGCTATGAAGTACTATGGGTTCTATGACTTCTCCTTCTAATTCGAGTAACGTTTCTATGGAAACGAAAGGATTTTCTTTTGGTATACGAGTATGTCCTTTCCGATGCACTATTCCGTCCTTACCGCTTCCCTCGCTCCCTAGTATTGACGAATGAACACAAAAATTGTGTCGCTATGAAATACTATGGGTTCTATGACATCTCCTTCTATATCGAGTAACGTTTCTATGGAAACGAAAAAATTTTCTTTTGGGATACAAGTTTCCACTTTCCGATGCGCTATTCCTTGTTTACTGCATCCCTCGCTCCCTCACATTGACGAATTAACAAAGATATAGCGCCGGTATGAAATATTATGGGTTCTATGACTTCTCCTTCCAATCGAGTAACGTTTCTATGGAAACGACAGGATTTTCTTTTAGAATACGAGTATCTCCTTTCCGATGCACTCTTCCTTCTTTACTGCATCCCTCGTTTCCTCACATTGACGAAAAAGCACAGAAATTGCGTCGCTGTGAAATACTATGTGTTCTATGACTTCTCCTTCTAATTCGAGTAACGTTTCTATGGAAACGAGAGGATTTTCTTTTGTGATACGAGTATATCCTTTCCGATGCACTATTCCTTCTTTACGGCATCCCTCGTTCCCTCAAATCGACAAATTAGCTCAGAAATTGCGTCGCTATCAAATACTATAGGTCCTACGACTTGCCGTTCTAAATCAAGTTACGTTTCTGTGGAAACGGTGGGATTTTCTTTTGGGACACGAGTATCGCCTTTCCAATGCACTATTCCGTCTTTACTACATCCCTCGCTCCCTCACATTGACGAATCAACACAGAATTTGCGTCGCTATGAAATACTATGGGTTCTGTGGCATCTCTTTCTAAATCGTGTAACGTTTCTAATGAATTGACAGGATTTTCTTTTGGGATACGAGTATCTCCTTTCAGATGCACTATTCCTTCTTTGCTGCATCCCTCGTTCCCTCACAAAGACGAATCAGCACAGATATTGCGTGGCTATGAAAGACTGTGGGTTCTATGCCATCTCCTTCTAAATCGGGTAACGTTTCTATGGAAACGACAGATTTTGTTTGGGGATTCCAGTATCTACTTTCCAATGCACTATGCCTTCTTTACTGCATCCCTCAGTCACTCACATTGACGATTAAGCAAAGAGATTTCGTCGCTATGAAGTACGAGGGTTCTATGACTTCTCCTTCTTAATCTAGTTACGTTTCTATGGAAACGACAGGATTTTCTTTTGGCATACGAGGATCTCCTTTCCGATGCACCATTCCGTTTTTACTGCGTCCCTCGCTCCCTCACATTGACAAATTAACACAGAAATTGCGTCGCTATGAAATACTATTGGTTCTATGACATCTACTTCAAAATCGAGTAACGTTTCTATGGAAACGACAGGATTTTCTTTTGGGATACGAGTATCTCCTTTCCGATGCACCATTTCTTCTTTACTGCATACCTCGCTCCCTCACATTGGCGAATTAACAATGAAATTTCGTCGCTATGTAATACTATGGGTTCTATGACTTCTCCTAAAGCGAGTAACGTTTCTATGAAAATGTCAGGATTTTCTTTTGGGATACGAGTATCCCCTTTCCGATGCACTATTCCTTCCTTACTGCATCCCTCGCTCCCTCACATTGACGTGTTAACACAGAAATTGCGTGGCTATGAAGTACTATGGGTTCTATGACTTCTCCTTCTAAATCGAGTAGCGTTTCTTTGGAAACGGCAGGATTCTCTTTAGGGATACGAGTACCTCCATCCGATGCACTATTCCTTCTTTACTGCACCCTCGCTACCTCACATGGACGGCTTAACACAGAAATTGGGTCACTATGAAATACTATTTGTTGTATGACATCTCCTTCAAAATCAAGTAACGTTTCTATGGAAACGACAGGATTCTCTTTTAAGATACGAGTATATCCTTTCGGATGCACTATTCCTTCTTTACTGCATCCCTTGTTCCCTCACATTGACGAATAAGCACAGAAATTGCGTCGCTATGAAATACTATGGGTTCTATTACTTCTCCTTCTAAATCGAGTAACGTTTCAATTGAAACGACAGTATTTTCTTTTGGGGTACTAGTACTTTCTTTCCGATGCACTATTCCTTCTTTACTGCATCCCTCGCTCCCTCACATTGACGAATTAACGAAGATATAGCGCCGCTATGAAATACTATGTGTTCGATGTCTTCTCCTTTGAAATCAAGTAACGTTTCTATGGAAACGTCAGGAATTTCTTTAGGGATACGAGTACCTCCTTCCGATGCACAGTTCCTTCTTTACTGCATCCCTCGCTACCTCACATGGACGAAATATCACAGAAATTGCGTCGCTAAGCAATACTATTTGTTCTGTGACATCTCCTTCAAAATCGAGTAACGTTTCTATGGAAACGAGAGGATTTTCTTTTGGGATACGAGTATCTCCTTTCCGATGCACTATTCCTGCTTTACTACATTCCTCGCTCCCTCACATTGACGAATTAAGACAGAAATTGCGTCGCTATGAAAAACTATGGGTTTTATGAATTCTCCTTCTAAATCGAGTAACCTTTCTGGGTAAACGACAGGATTTTCCTTTGGTATACGAGTATGTCCTTGCCGATGCACAATTCCTTCTTTACTGCTTCCCTCGCTCCCTCACATTGACGAATTAACACAGAAATTGAGTCGCTATGAAATTCTGTGTGTTCTATGACTTCTCCTTCTAAATCGAGTAACATTTCTATGGAAACGACAGGATTTTCTTTTAGGATACGAGTTTCTCCTTTCCGATGCGCTATTCCTACTTTACTGCATCCCTCGCTGCCTCACATTGACGAATTAACAATGATATATCGTCGCTACGAAATACTATGGGTTCTATGACATCTCCTTCTAATCGAGTTACGTTTCTATGGATTCGACAGGATCTTCTTTTGGGACACGAGTATCTCCTTTCCGATGCACTATTCCTTCTTTACTGCATCCCTCGTACCTTCACTTTGACGAACAAGCACAGAAATTGTGTCGCTATGAAATACTATGTGTTCTATGACTTCTCCTTCTAAATCGAGTAACATTTCTATGGAAACGTCAGGATTTTCGTTTGGGATACGAGTATCTCCTTTCCGATGCACTGTTCCTTCTTTACTGCAACCCTCGCTCCCTCACATTGACGAATAAACACAGAGATTGGGTCGCTATGAAATACTATGGGTTCTATGACTTCTCCTTCTAAATCGAGTAGCGTTTCTATGGAAACGGCAGGATTTTCTTTTGGGGTACGAGTATATCCTTTCCGATGCACTATTCCTTGTTTACTGCATTCCTCGCTCCCTCACATTGACGAATTTACAATGATATAGCGTCGCTATGAAATACGTTGGGTTCTATGACTTCTCCTTCTAATCGAGTAACGTTTCTATGGAAACGACAGGATTTCCTTTTGGGATACGAGTATCCACTTTCCGATGCACTGTTCTTTCTTTACTGCATCCCTCGTTCCCTCACATTGACGAATAAACACAGGAATTGCGTCGCTATGAAATACTATGTGATCTATGACTTCTCCTTCTAAATCGAGTAACGTTTCTATGGAAACGACAGGATTTTCTTTTGGGATACGAGTATCTCCTTTCCGATGCACTATTCCTTCTTTACTGCATTCCTCGTTTCCTCACATTGACGAAAAAGCACAGAAATTGCGTCGCTGTGAAATACTATGTGTTCTATGACTTCTCCTTCTAATTCGAGTAACGTTTCTATGGAAACGAGAGGATTTTCTTTTGTGATACGAGTATATCCTTTCCGATGCACTATTCCTTCTTTACGGCATCCCTCGTTCCCTCAAATCGACAAATTAGCTCAGAAATTGCGTCGCTATCAAATACTATAGGTCCTACGACTTGCCGTTCTAAATCAAGTTACGTTTCTGTGGAAACGGTGGGATTTTCTTTTGGGACACGAGTATCGCCTTTCCAATGCACTATTCCGTCTTTACTACATCCCTCGCTCCCTCACATTGACGAATCAACACAGAATTTGCGTCGCTATGAAATACTATGGGTTCTGTGGCATCTCTTTCTAAATCGTGTAACGTTTCTAATGAATTGACAGGATTTTCTTTTGGGATACGAGTATCTCCTTTCAGATGCACTATTCCTTCTTTGCTGCATCCCTCGTTCCCTCACAAAGACGAATCAGCACAGATATTGCGTGGCTATGAAAGACTGTGGGTTCTATGCCATCTCCTTCTAAATCGGGTAACGTTTCTATGGAAACGACAGATTTTGTTTGGGGATTCCAGTATCTCCTTTCCAATGCACTATGCCTTCTTTACTGCATCCCTCAGTCACTCACATTGACGATTAAGCAAAGAGATTTCGTCGCTATGAAGTACGAGGGTTCTATGACTTCTCCTTCTTAATCTAGTTACGTTTCTATGGAAACGACAGGATTTTCTTTTGGCATACGAGGATCTCCTTTCCGATGCACCATTCCGTTTTTACTGCGTCCCTCGCTCCCTCACATTGACAAATTAACACAGAAATTGCGTCGCTATGAAATACTATTGGTTCTATGACATCTACTTCAAAATCGAGTAACGTTTCTATGGAAACGACAGGATTTTCTTTTGGGATACGAGTATCTCCTTTCCGATGCACCATTTCTTCTTTACTGCATACCTCGCTCCCTCACATTGGCGAATTAACAATGAAATTTCGTCGCTATGTAATACTATGGGTTCTATGACTTCTCCTAAAGCGAGTAACGTTTCTATGAAAATGTCAGGATTTTCTTTTGGGATACGAGTATCCCCTTTCCGATGCACTATTCCTTCCTTACTGCATCCCTCGCTCCCTCACATTGACGTGTTAACACAGAAATTGCGTGGCTATGAAGTACTATGGGTTCTATGACTTCTCCTTCTAAATCGAGTAGCGTTTCTTTGGAAACGGCAGGATTTTCTTTAGGGATACGAGTACCTCCATCCGATGCACTATTCCTTCTTTACTGCACCCTCGCTACCTCACATGGACGGCTTAACACAGAAATTGGGTCACTATGAAATACTATTTGTTGTATGACATCTCCTTCAAAATCAAGTAACGTTTCTATGGAAACGACAGGATTCTCTTTTAAGATACGAGTATATCCTTTCGGATGCACTATTCCTTCTTTACTGCATCCCTTGTTCCCTCACATTGACGAATAAGCACAGAAATTGCGTCGCTATGAAATACTATGGGTTCTATTACTTCTCCTTCTAAATCGAGTAACGTTTCAATTGAAACGACAGTATTTTCTTTTGGGGTACTAGTACTTTCTTTCCGATGCACTATTCCTTCTTTACTGCATCCCTCGCTCCCTCACATTGACGAATTAACGAAGATATAGCGCCGCTATGAAATACTATGTGTTCGATGTCTTCTCCTTTGAAATCAAGTAATGTTTCTATGGAAACGTCAGGAATTTCTTTAGGGATACGAGTACCTCCTTCCGATGCACAGTTCCTTCTTTACTGCATCCCTCGCTACCTCACATGGACGAAATATCACAGAAATTGCGTCGCTAAGCAATACTATTTGTTCTGTGACATCTCCTTCAAAATCGAGTAACGTTTCTATGGAAACGAGAGGATTTTCTTTTGGGATACGAGTATCTCCTTTCCGATGCACTATTCCTGCTTTACTACATTCCTCGCTCCCTCACATTGACGAATTAAGACAGAAATTGCGTCGCTATGAAAAACTATGGGTTTTATGAATTCTCCTTCTAAATCGAGTAACCTTTCTGGGTAAACGACAGGATTTTCCTTTGGTATACGAGTATGTCCTTGCCGATGCACAATTCCTTCTTTACTGCTTCCCTCGCTCCCTCACATTGACGAATTAACACAGAAATTGAGTCGCTATGAAATTCTGTGTGTTCTATGACTTCTCCTTCTAAATCGAGTAACATTTCTATGGAAACGACAGGATTTTCTTTTAGGATACGAGTTTCTCCTTTCCGATGCGCTATTCCTACTTTACTGCATCCCTCGCTGCCTCACATTGACGAATTAACAATGATATATCGTCGCTACGAAATACTATGGGTTCTATGACATCTCCTTCTAATCGAGTTACGTTTCTATGGATTCGACAGGATCTTCTTTTGGGACACGAGTATCTCCTTTCCGATGCACTATTCCTTCTTTACTGCATCCCTCGTACCTTCACTTTGACGAACAAGCACAGAAATTGTGTCGCTATGAAATACTATGTGTTCTATGACTTCTCCTTCTAAATCGAGTAACATTTCTATGGAAACGTCAGGATTTTCGTTTGGGATACGAGTATCTCCTTTCCGATGCACTGTTCCTTCTTTACTGCAACCCTCGCTCCCTCACATTGACGAATAAACACAGAGATTGGGTCGCTATGAAATACTATGGGTTCTATGACTTCTCCTTCTAAATCGAGTAGCGTTTCTATGGAAACGGCAGGATTTTCTTTTGGGGTACGAGTATATCCTTTCCGATGCACTATTCCTTGTTTACTGCATTCCTCGCTCCCTCACATTGACGAATTTACAATGATATAGCGTCGCTATGAAATACGTTGGGTTCTATGACTTCTCCTTCTAATCGAGTAACGTTTCTATGGAAACGACAGGATTTCCTTTTGGGATACGAGTATCCACTTTCCGATGCACTGTTCTTTCTTTACTGCATCCCTCGTTCCCTCACATTGACGAATAAACACAGGAATTGCGTCGCTATGAAATACTATGTGATCTATGACTTCTCCTTCTAAATCGAGTAACGTTTCTATGGAAACGACAGGATTTTCTTTTGGTATACGAGTATCTCCTTTCCGATGCACTATTCCTTCTTTACTGCATTCCTCGTTTCCTCACATTGACGAAAAAGCACAGAAATTGCGTCGCTGTGAAATACTATGCGTTCTATGACTTCTCCTTCTAATTCGAATAACGTTTCTATGGAAACGAGAGGATTTTCTTTTGGGACACGAGTATATCCTTTCCGATGCACTATTCCTTCTTTACTGCATCCCTCGTTCCCTCACATCGACAAATTAGCATAGAAATTGCGTCGCTATCAAATACTATAGGTCCTACGACTTGCCTTTCTAAATCAAGTAACGTTTCTATGGAAACGGAGGGATTTTCTTTTGGGACTCGAGGATCGCTTTTCCAATGCACTATTCCATCTTTACTGCATCCCTCGCTCCCTCACATTGACGAATCAACACAGACTTTGCGTCGCTATGAAATACTATGGGTTCTGTGGCATCTCCTTCTAAATCGTGTAACGTTTCTAATGAATTGACAGGATTTTCTTTTGGGATACGAGTATCTCCTTTCAGATGCACTATTCCTTCTTTACTGCATCCCTCGTTCCCTCACATTGACGAATAAGCACAGAAATTGCGTGGCAATGAAAGACTGTGGGTTCTATGCCATCTCCTTCTAAATCGGGTAACGTTTCTATTTAAACGACAGATTTTGTTTGGGGATTCCAGTATCTCCTTTCCGATGCACTATTCCTTCTTTACTACATCCCTCACTCACTCACATTGACGACTAAGCAAAGAGATTGCGTCGCTATGACGTACAAGGGTTCTATGACTTCTCCTTCTTAATCTAGTTACGTTTCTATGGAAACGACAGGATTTTCTTTGGGAAACGAGTATCTTCTTTCGATGCACTATTCTTTCATTACTGCATCCCTCGCTCCCTCACATTGAAGAATTAACACAGAAATTGCGTCGCTATTAAATACTATGGGTTCAATGACTTCTCCTTCTAAATCGAGCATCGTTTCTATGGAATCGACAGGATTTTCTTTTGGCATACAAGGATCTCCTTTCCGATGCACCATTCCGTTTTTACTGCGTCCCTCGCTCCCTCACATTGACAAATTATCACAGAAATTGCGTCGCTATGAAATACTATTGGTTCTATGACATCTCCTTCAAACTCGAGTAACGTTTCTATGGAAACGACAGGATTTTCTTTTGGGATACGAGTATCTCCTTTCCGATGCACGATTCCTTCTTTACTGCATACCTCGCTCCCTCACATTGGCGAATTAACAATGAAATTGCGTCGCTATGTAATACTATGGGTTCTATGACTTCTCCTAAAGCGAGTAACGTTTCTGTGAAAATGACAGGATTTTCTTTTGCGATACGAGTATCCCCTTTCTGATGCACTATTCCTTCCTTACTGCATCCCTCGCTCCCTCACATTGACGAGTTAACACAGAAATTGCATGGCAATGAAATACTATGGGTTCTATGATTTCTCCTTCTAAATAGAGTAACGTTTCTATGTTAACGGCAGATTTTCTTTTGGTATACCAGTATATCCTTTCCGATGCACTATTCCTTCTTTACTGCATCCCTAGCTCCCTCACATTGACGAATTAACACAGACAATGCGTGGCTATGAAATACTATGTTTTCTATGACTTCTCCTTCTATATAGAGTAACGTTTCTATGTTAACGGCAGATTTTCCTTTGGTATGCCAGTATGTCCTTTCCGATGCACTTTTCCTTCTTTGCTGCATCCCTCGCTCTCTCACATTGGCGAATGAGCACAGAGATTCCATCTCTATGAAATACTATGGGTTCTATGACTTCTACGTCTAAATCTAGTTCCGTTTCTATGGAAACGACAGGATTTTGTCTTGGGATACGAGTATCTCCTTTCAGATGCGCTATTCCTTCTTTACTGCATCCCTCGCTCCCTCACATGGACGAATTAACACAGAAATGGCGTTGCTATGAAGTACTAAGTGTTCTATGACCTCTCCTTCTAAATCGAGTAACGTTTCTATGGAAACGCCAGGATTTTCTTTTGGGATACGAGTATCTCGTTTCCATTGCACTTTTCCTTCTTTACTGCATCCTCGCTCCCACACATTGACAAATTAACACAGAAATAGCGTCGCTAAGAAATAGTATTGGTTCTATGACTTCTCCTTCTAAATAGAGTAACGTTTCCATGGAAGCGATAGAATTTTCTTTTGGGATACGACTACCTCCTTTCCGATGCACTATTCCTTCTGTACTGCATCCCTCGCCCCCCACACATTGGCGAATTAACGCAGAAATGTCGTCGCTATGAAATACTATGGGTTCTATGACTTCTCCTTCTAATTCGAGTACCGTTTCTATGGAAACGACAGGATTTTCTTTTGGGATGCGAGTATCTCCTTTCCGATGCACAATTCCCTCTTTACTTCATCCCTCGTTCCCTCACAATGACGAAAAAGCACAGAAACTGCGTCGCTATGAAATACTATGCGTTCTATGAGTTGTCCTTCTAAATCGAGTAACGTTTCTGTGGATACGACAGGATTTTCTTTTGGGTTATGACTATCTCCATTCCGATGCACTATTCCTTCTTTACTGCATTCCTCGCTCCCTCATATTGACGAACTAAGACAGAAATTGCGTGGCCATGAAGTACTATGGGTTCTATGATTTCTCCTTCTAATTCGAGTAACGTTTCTATGGAAACGAAAGGAATTTATTTTGGTACACGGGCATGTCCTTTCCGATGCACTATTCCGTCCTTACTGCTTCCCTCGCTCCCTAGTATTGACTAATGAACACAGAAATTCTGTCGCTATGAAATACTATGGGTTCTATGACTTCTCCTTCTATATCGAGTAACGTTTCTATGGAAACGACAGGATTTTCTTTTGGGATGCGAGTATCTCCTTTCCGATGCACAATTCCCTCTTTACTTCATCCCTCGTTCCCTCACATTGACGAAAAAGCACAGAAACTGCGTCGCTATGAAATACTATGCGTTCTATGAGTTCTCCTTCTAAATCGAGTAACGTTTCTGTGGATACGACAGGATTTCCTTTTGGGTTATGACTATCTCCTTTCCGATGCACTATTCCTTCTTTACCGAATCCCTCGCTCCGTCACACTGACAAATTAACACAGAATTTGCGTCGCAATGAAAACTATAGGTTCTATGATATCTCCTTCTAAATGGAGTAACGTTTCTTTGAAAACGACAGGACTTTCCTTTGGGAAACGAGTATCTGCATTCCGATGCACTATTCCCTCTTTACTGCATCCCTCGCTCCCTCACACTGACGTATTAACACAGAAATTGCGTCGCTATGAAATGCTATGGGTTCTATGGCATCTCCTTCTAAATCGTGTAACCTTTCTAAGGAATTGAGAATATTTTCTTTTGGGATACGAGTATCTCCTTTCAGATTCACTATTCCTTGTTTACTGCGTCCCTCGTTCCCTCACATTGACGAATAAGCACAGAAATTGCGTAGCTATGAAAGACTGTGGGTTCTATGCCATCTCCTTCTAAATCGGGTAACGTTTCTATGGAAACGACAAATTTTGTTTGGGGATTCCAGTATCTCCTTTCCGATGCACTATTCCTTCTTTACTGCATCCCTCGCTCCCTCACATTGACGAATTAACACAGAAATTGCGTCGCTATGAAATACTATGCGTTCTATGACTCCTCCTACTACATCAAGTACCGTTTCTATTGAAACGACAGGATTTTCTTTTGCGATACGAGTATCTCCTTTCCGATGCACTAATCCCTCTTTGCTGCATCCCTCGCTCCTTCACATTGGCGAACTAACACAGAAATTGCGTCGCTATGAAATACTATTGGTTCTATGACTTCTCCTCCTAAATCAAGTAACGTTTCTATTAAAACATCAGGATATTCATTTGGGATACGAGTATCTCCTTACCGATGCACTATTCCCTCTTTACTTCATCCCTCGTTCCGTCACAATGACGAAAAAGCACAGAAACTGCGTCGCTATGAAATACTATGCGTTCTATGAGTTCTCCTTCTAAATCGAGTAACGTTTCTGTGGATACGACAGGATTTTCTTTTGGGTTATGACTATCTCCTTTCCGATGCACTATTCCTTCTTTACTGCATTCCTCGCTCCCTCATATTGACGAATTAAGACAGAAATTGCGTGGCTATGAAGTACTATGGGTTCTATGACTTCTCCTTCTAATTCGAGTAACATTTCTATGGAATCGAAAGGATATTCTTTTGGTATACGAGTATGTCCTTTCCGATGCACTATTCCGTCCTTACTGCTTCCCTCGCTCCCTAGTAATGACGAATGAACACAGAAATTGTGTCGCTATGAAATACTATCGGTTCTATGACTTCTCCTTCTATATCGAGTAACGTTTCTATGGAAACGTCAGGAATTTCTTTAGGGATACGAGTATCTCCATCCGATGCACTATTCCTTCTTTACTGCATCCCTCGCTACCTCACATGGACGACTTAACACAGAAATTGGGTCACTATGAAATACTATTTGTTGTATGACATCTCCTTCAAAATCAAGTAACGTTTCTATGGAAACGACAGGATTCTCTTTTAAGATACGAGTATATCCTTTCGGATGCCCTATTCCTTCTTTACTGCATCTCTCGTTCCCTCACATTGACGAATAAGCACAGAAATTGCGTCGCTATGAAATACTATGGGTTCTATTACTTCTCCTTCTAAATGGAGTAACGTTTCAATTGAAACGACAGTATTTTCTTTTGGGGTACTAGTACTTTCTTTCCGATGCACTATTCCTTCTTTACTGCATTCCTCGCTCCCTCACATTGTCGAATTAAGACAGAAATTGCGTGGCTATAAAATACTATGGGTTCTATGACTTCTCCTCCTAAATCGAGTAACATTTCTTTGGAAACGACAGGATTTTCTTTTGGTATACGAGTATGTCCGTTTCGATGCACTATTCCTTCTTTACTGGTTCTCTCGCTCTCTCACATTGACGAATAAGCACACAGATTCCGTCTCTATGAAAAACTATGTGTTCTACGACTTCTCCTTCTAAATCGCGTAACGTTTCAATGGAAACGAGAGGATTTTGTTTTGTTATACGAGTATCTCCTTTCCGATGCACTATTCCTTGTTTACTGCATCCCTCGCTCCCTCACATTGGCGAATTAACAATTAAATAGCGTCGCTATGTAATACTATGGGTTCTATGACTTCTCCTAAATCGAGTTACGTTTCTATGAAAACGACAGGATTTTCTTTAGGGATACGAGTATCTCCTTTCCGATGCACTTTTCCTTCCTTACTGCGTCCCTCACTCCCTCACATTGACGAATTAACACAGAAATAGCGTGGCTATGAAATACTATGGGTTCTATGACTTCTCCTTCTATATCGAGTAACGTTTCTATGGAAACGACTGGATTTTCTTTTGGGATGCGAGTATCTCCTTTCCGATGCACAATACCCTCTTTACTTCATCCCTCGTTCCCTCACAATGACGAAAAAGCACAGAAACTGCGTCGCTATGAAATACTATGCGTTCTATGAGTTCTCCTTCTAAATCGAGTAACGTTTCTGTGGATACGACAGGATTTCCTTTTGGGTTATGACTATCTCCTTTCCGATGCACTATTCCTTCTTTACCGAATCCCTCGCTCCCTCACATTGACAAATTAACACAGAAATTGCGTCGCAATGAAAAACTATAGGTTCTATGATATCTCCTTCTAAATGGAGTAACGTTTCTTTGAAAACGACAGGACTTTCTTTTGCGAAACGAGTATCTGCATTCCGATGCACTATTCCTTCTTTACTGCATCCCTCGCTCCCTCACACTGACGTATTAACACAGAAATTGCGTCGCTATGAAATGCTATGGGTTCTATGGCATCTCCTTCTAAATCAAGTAACGTTTTTATGGAAATGGTGGGATTTTCTTTTGGGACACGAGTATCGCCTTTCCGATGCACTATTCCGTCTTTACTGCATCCCTCGCTCCCTCACATTGACGAATCAACACAGAATTTGCGTCGCTATGACATACTATGGGTTCTATGGCATCTCCTTCTAAATCGTGTAACGTTTCTAAGGAATTGACAGTATTTTTTTTGGGATACGAGTATTTCCTTTCAGATTCACTATTCCTTCTTTACTGCATCCCTCGTTCCCTCACATTGACGAATAAGCACAGAGATTGCGTGGCTATGAAAGACTGTGGGTTCTATGCCATCTCCTTCTAAATCGGGTAACGTTTCTATGGAAACGACAGATTTTGTTTGGGGATTCCAGTATCTCCTTTCCGATGCACTATTCCTTCTTTACTGCATCCCTCACTCACTCACATTGACGGCTAAGCAAAGAGACTGCGTCGCTATGAAGTACAAGGGTTCTATGACTTCTCCTTCTTAATCTAGTTACGTTTCTATGGAAACGACAGGATTTTCTTTGGGAAACGAGTATCTCCTTTCGATGCACTATTCTTTCATTACTGCATCCCTCGCTCCCTCACATTGAAGAATTAACACATAATTTGCGTCGCTATGAAATACTATGGGTTCAATGACTTCTCCTTCTAAATCGAGCAACGTTTCTATGGAAACGACAGGATTTTCTTTTGGCATACGAGGATCTCCTTTCCGATGCACCATTCCGTTTTTACTGCGTCCCTCGCTCCCTCACATTGACAAATTAACACAGAAATTGCGTCGCTATGAAATACTATTGGTTCTATGACATCTCCATCAAACTCGAGTAACGTTTCTATGGAAACGACAGGATTTTCTTTTGGGATACGAGTATCTCCTTTCCGATGCACTATTCCTTCTTTACTGCATACCTCGCTCCCTCACATTGGCGAATGAACAATGAAATTGCGTCGCTATGTAATACTATGGGTTCTATGACTTCTCCTAAATCGAGTAACGTTTCTATGAAAACGACAGGATTTTCTTTAGGTTTACGAGTATCTCCTTTCCGATGCACTTTTCCTTCCTTACTGCATCCCTCACTCCCTCACATTGACGAATTAACACAGAAATAGCGTGGCTATGAAATACTATGTGTTCTATGACTTCTCCTTCGAAAATGAGTAACGTTTCTATGTTAACAGCAGATTTTCTTTTGGTATACCAGTATCTCCTTTTCCATGCACTATTCCTTCTTTACTGCCTCCCTCGCTCCCTCACATTGACGAATAATCACAGAGATTCCATCTCTATGATCTATTACGGTTTCTATGACTTCACCTTCTAAATCTAGTTACATTTCTATGGATATGACAGGATTTTCTTCGGGTATACGAGTATCTCCTTTCCGATGCACTATTCCTTCTTAACTGCATCCCTCGCTCCCTCACATTGACCAATTAACACAGATATTGCGTCGCCATGAAATACTATGGGTTCTATGACTTCTCCTTCTAAATCGAGTAACGTTTCTATGGAAACGACAGGATTTTCTTTTGGTATATGGGTATTTCCTTCTTGATGCACTATTCCTTCTTTACTGCTTCTCTCGCTCCCTCACATTAACGAATTAACACTGTAATTTTGTCGCTATGAAATACCATGGGTTCCATGACTTCTCCTTCTAAATCGAGTAACGTTTTTATGGAAACGAGAGGATTTTCATGTGGGATAAGAGTATCTCCTTTCCGATGCACTATTCCTTCTTTACGGCATCCCTCGCTCAGTCACATTGACAAATTAACACAGAAATCGCGACGCTATGATATGCTATGGGTTATATGACTTCTCTTTCTAAATCGAGTAACGTTTCCAAGGAAAAACAGGATTTCCTTTTGGTATACGAGTATCTCCTTTCCGATGCACTATTCCTTCTTTACTGCTTCCCTCGCTCCCTCACATTAACGAATTAACACAGTAATTGCGTCGCTAAAAAATACCATGGGTTCCATGACTTCTCCTTCTAAATCGTGTTACGTTATTATGGAAACGAGAGGATTTTCATGTGGGATAAGAGTATCTCCTTTCCGATGCACTTTTCCTTCTTTACTGCATCCTCGCTCCCACACATTGACAAATTAACACAGAAATAGCGTCGCTAAGAAATAGTATTGGTTCTATGACTTCTCCTTCTAAATAGAGTAACGTTTCCATGGAAGCGATAGAATTTTCTTTTGGGACACGACTACCTCCTTTCCGATGCACTATTCCTTCTGTACTGCATCCCTCGCCCCCCACACATTGGCGAATTAACGCAGAAATGGCGTCGCTATGAAATACTATGGGTTCTATGACTTCTCCTTTTTAATCGTGTAACGTTTTTATGCAAACGACAGGATTATATTCTGGGATACAAATATCTCCTGTCCGATGCACTATTCCTTCCTTTCTGCATCCTTCGCTTCCTCACATTGACGATTTAAAACAGAAATTGCGTCGCTATTAAATACTATGGGTTCTATGACTTCTCCTTCCAAATCGAGTAACGTTTCAATTGAAACGACAGTATCTTCTTTTGGGATACGAGTATCTCCTTTCCGACTCACTATTCCTTCTTTACTGCATCCCTCGCTCCCTCACATTGACGTATTAACACAGATATTGCGTCGCTATGATATCCTGTGGGTTCTATGACTGCGCCTTCTAAATCGGGTAACGTTTCAATGGAAATGACAGGATTTCCTTTTGGGATACGAGTATCTCCTTTCCGATGTACTATTCCTTCTTTACTTCATCCCATGCTTCCTCACATTGACAAATTAACACAGAAATTGCGTCGCTATGAAATACTATTGGTTCTATGACATCTCCTTCCAAATCGAGTAACGTTTCTATGGAAACGACAGGATTTTCGTTTGGTATACGAGTGTCTCCTTTCCGATGTCTATTCCTTCTTTACTGCATCCCTTGTTCCCTCACATTGAAGAATAAGTACAAAGATTGCGTCGCTATGAAATACTAAGGGTTCTATGACTTCTTCTTCTAAATCTAGTAACGTTTCTATTTAAACGACAAGATTTTCTTTTGAGATACGAGTATCTCCTTTCTGATGCACTATCACTTCTATACTGCATCCCTCGCGCCCTCGTATTGACGAATTAACACAGAAATCGCGTTGCTATGAAATACTGTGGGTTCTGTGACTTCTACTTCTAAATCGAGTAACGTTTCTATGGAAACGTCCGTATTTTCTTTCGGGTTACGAGTACCTCCTTTCCGATGCACTATTCCTTCTTTACTGCATCACTCGCTCCCACACATTTACAAATTAACACAGAAATGGCTTCGCTATGAAATACTTTTGGTTCTATGACATCTCCTTCTTAATCGAGTAACGTTTCTATGGAAGCGACAGGATTTTCTTTTGGGATTCGAGTATCTCCTTCCCTATGCACTGTTCCTTCTTTACTGCATCCGTCGCTCCCTCACATTGACGAATTAACACAAAAATTGCGTCGCTATCAAATACTATTGGTTCTATGACATTTCTTTCTAATACGAGTAACGTTTCTAAGGATGCGACAGGATTTTCTTTTGGGATACGAGTATTTCCTTTCCGAAGCACTATTCCTTCTTTACTGCATCAATCGCACCCTCACAATGACGAATTAACACAGAAGTTCCGTAGCTATGATTTACTATGGGTTCTATGACTTCTCCATCTAAATCGAGTAACGTTTCTATGGAAACGAGAGGATTTTCTTCTGCTATACGAGTATCTCCTTTCCGATGCACTATTCCTTCATTACTGCATCGCTCGCTCCCTCACATTGACGAATTAACACAGAAATCGCATTGCTATGAAACACTGTGGGTTCTATGACTTCTCCTTCTAAGTCGAGTAACGTTTCTATGGAAACATCAGGATTTTCTTTTTGGATACGAGTCTCCTTTCCGATGCACTATTCCTTATGTACTGCATCCCTCGCTCCCTCACATTGACGAATTAACACAGACATTGCGTGGCTATGAAATACTATGGGTTCTATGACTTCTCCTTCTAAATCGAGTAACGTTTCTATGGAAAAGAGTGGATTTTCTTTTGGTATTCGAGTATCTCCTTTCCGATGCACTATTCCTTCCTTACTGCATTCCTCGCATCCTTACATTGACGATTTATCACAGAAATAGTGTCGCTATGAATTACTATGGGTTCTATGTCGTCTTCCTCTAAATCGAGTAACGTTTCTATGGAAACGAGTGGATTATATTTTGATATACGACTATCTCCCTTCCGATGCACTATTCCTTCTTTACTGCATACCTAGTTCCCTCAAATTCAAGAATAAGTACAGAGATTGAGTCGCTATGAAATACTAAGGGTTCTATGACTTCCCCTTCTAAATCTAGTATGGTTTCTATGGAAACGACAAGATTTTCTTTTGGGATACGAGTATCTCCTTTCCGATGCACTATTACTTCTTTACTGCATCCCTCGCGCCCTCGTATTGACGAAACAACACAGAAATCGCGTTGCTATGAAATACTGTGGGTTCTATGACTTCTCCTTCTAAATCGATTAACGTTTCTATGGAAACGTCAGGATTTTCTTTTGGGTTACGAGTACCTCCTTTCCGATGCAGTATTCCTTCTTTACTGCAGCACTCGCTCCCACACATTTACAAATTAACACAGAAATTGCGTCGCCATGAAATACTATTGGTTCTATGACTTCTCCTTCTGAATCGAGTAACGTATCTATGGAAGCGACAGGATTTTCGTTTGGGATACGAGTATCTCCTTTCCGATACACTCTTCCATCTTTACTGCATCCCTCGCTCCCTCACATTGACGAATTAACACAGATATTGCGTCGCTATCAAATACAATGGGTTCTATGACATCTCCCTCTGAATAGAGTAACGTTTCAATGGTAGCGACAGGATTTTCTTTTGGGATACGAATATCTCCTTTCCGATGCACTATTCTTTCTTTACTGCATCCCTCGCTCCCTCACATAGATGAATTAACACAGAAATGGCGTTGCTATGAAATACTATGGGTTCTATGACTTCTCCCTCTAAATCGGGTAACGTTTCTATGGAAACGTCAGGATGTTCTTTTGAGTTACGAGTACCTCCTTTCCGATGCACTATTCCTTTTTTACTGCATCCCTCGCTCCCTCACATTGACGAATTATCACAGAAGTTGCGTTGCTATGAAATACTATGGGTTGTATGACTTCTCCTTCTAAGTCGAATAACGTTTCTATGGAAACGAGAGGATTTTCTTCTGCTATACGAGTATTTCCTTTCCGATGCACTATTCCTTCTTTACTGCATCAATCGCTACCTCACAATGACGAATTAACACAGAGATTGTGTAGCTATGAATTACTATGGGTTCTATGACTTCTCCTTCTAAATCGAGTAACGTTTCTATGGAAACGAGAGGATTTTCTTCTGCTATACGAGTATTTCCTTTCCGATGCACTATTCCTTCTTTACTGCATCAATCGCTCCCTCACAATGACGAATTAACATAGAGATTGCGTTGCTATTAATTACTATGGGTTCTATGACTTCTCCTTCTAAATCGAGTAACGTTTCTATGGAAACGAGAGGATTTTTTTCTGCTATACGAGTATTTACTTTCCGATGCACTATTTCGTCTTTACTACATCAATCGCACCCTCACAATGACGAATTAACACAGAAATTTCGTAGCTATGAATTACTATGGGTTCTATGACTTCTCCTTCTAAATCGAGTAACGTTTCTATGGAAACGAGAGGATTTTCTTCTGCTATACGAGTATCTCCTTTTCGATGCACTATTCCTTCATTACTGCATCCCTCGCTCCCTCACATTGACGAATTAACACAGACATTGCGTGGCTATGAAATACTATGGGTTCTATGACTTCTCCTTCTAAATCGTGTAACGTTTCTATGGAAACGACAGGATATTATCTTGGGATACGAGTATCTCCATTCCGTTGCACAATTCCATCTTTACAGCATCTCTCGTTCCCTCACATTGACAAATTAACACAGAAATTGCGTCGCTATGAGATACTATGTGTTCTATGACTTCTCCTTCTAAATCGAGTAACGTTTCTAGGGAAACGACAGGATTTTCTTTTGGTATACGAGTATGTCCTCTCCGATGCACTATTCCTTCATTACTGCATCCCTAGCTCCCTCACATAGACGAATTAACACAGATATTGCGTCGCTATCAAATACAATGGGTTCTATGACATCTCCCTCTAAATCGAGTAACGTTTCTATGGAAGCGACAGGATTTTCTTTTGAGTTACGAGTACCGCCTTTCCGATGCACTATTCCTTCTTTACTGCATAGCTCGCTCCCTCACATTGATGAATTAACACAGAAATTCGTCGCTATCAAATACTATTGATTCTATGACATCACTTTCTAAATCGAGTAACGTTTCTAAGGATGCGACAGTATTTTTTTTGGGATACGAGTATCTCCTTTCAGATTCACTATTCCTTCTTTACTGCATCCCTCGTTCCCTCACATTGACGAATAAGCACAGAGATTGCGTGGCTATGAAAGACTGTGGGTTCTATGCCATCTCCTTCTAAATCGGGTAACGTTTCTATGGAAACGACAGATTTTGTTTGGGGATTCCAGTATCTCCTTTCCGATGCACTATTCCTTCTTTACTGCATCCCTCACTCACTCACATTGACGGCTAAGCAAAGAGACTGCGTCGCTATGAAGTACAAGGGTTCTATGACTTCTCCTTCTTAATCTAGTTACGTTTCTATGGAAACGACAGGATTTTCTTTGGGAAACGAGTATCTCCTTTCGATGCACTATTCTTTCATTACTGCATCCCTCGCTCCCTCACATTGAAGAATTAACACATAATTTGCGTCGCTATGAAATACTATGGGTTCAATGACTTCTCCTTCTAAATCGAGCAACGTTTCTATGGAAACGACAGGATTTTCTTTTGGCATACGAGGATCTCCTTTCCGATGCACCATTCCGTTTTTACTGCGTCCCTCGCTCCCTCACATTGACAAATTAACACAGAAATTGCGTCGCTATGAAATACTATTGGTTCTATGACATCTCCATCAAACTCGAGTAACGTTTCTATGGAAACGACAGGATTTTCTTTTGGGATACGAGTATCTCCTTTCCGATGCACTATTCCTTCTTTACTGCATACCTCGCTCCCTCACATTGGCGAATGAACAATGAAATTGCGTCGCTATGTAATACTATGGGTTCTATGACTTCTCCTAAATCGAGTAACGTTTCTATGAAAACGACAGGATTTTCTTTAGGTTTACGAGTATCTCCTTTCCGATGCACTTTTCCTTCCTTACTGCATCCCTCACTCCCTCACATTGACGAATTAACACAGAAATAGCGTGGCTATGAAATACTATGTGTTCTATGACTTCTCCTTCGAAAATGAGTAACGTTTCTATGTTAACAGCAGATTTTCTTTTGGTATACCAGTATCTCCTTTTCCATGCACTATTCCTTCTTTACTGCCTCCCTCGCTCCCTCACATTGACGAATAATCACAGAGATTCCATCTCTATGATCTATTACGGTTTCTATGACTTCACCTTCTAAATCTAGTTACATTTCTATGGATATGACAGGATTTTCTTCGGGTATACGAGTATCTCCTTTCCGATGCACTATTCCTTCTTAACTGCATCCCTCGCTCCCTCACATTGACCAATTAACACAGATATTGCGTCGCTATGAAATACTATGGGTTCTATGACTTCTCCTTCTAAATCGAGTAACGTTTCTATGGAAACGACAGGATTTTCTTTTGGTATATGGGTATTTCCTTCTTGATGCACTATTCCTTCTTTACTGCTTCTCTCGCTCCCTCACATTAACGAATTAACACAGTAATTTTGTCGCTATGAAATACCATGGGTTCCATGACTTCTCCTTCTAAATCGAGTAACGTTTTTATGGAAACGAGAGGATTTTCATGTGGGATAAGAGTATCTCCTTTCCGATGCACTATTCCTTCTTTACGGCATCCCTCGCTCAGTCACATTGACAAATTAACACAGAAATCGCGACGCTATGATATGCTATGGGTTATATGACTTCTCTTTCTAAATCGAGTAACGTTTCCAAGGAAAAACAGGATTTCCTTTTGGTATACGAGTATCTCCTTTCCGATGCACTATTCCTTCTTTACTGCTTCCCTCGCTCCCTCACATTAACGAATTAACACAGTAATTGCGTCGCTAAAAAATACCATGGGTTCCATGACTTCTCCTTCTAAATCGTGTTACGTTATTATGGAAACGAGAGGATTTTCATGTGGGATAAGAGTATCTCCTTTCCGATGCACTTTTCCTTTTTTACTGCATCCTCGCTCCCACACATTGACAAATTAACACAGAAATAGCGTCGCTAAGAAATAGTATTGGTTCTATGACTTCTCCTTCTAAATAGAGTAACGTTTCCATGGAAGCGATAGAATTTTCTTTTGGGACACGACTACCTCCTTTCCGATGCACTATTCCTTCTGTACTGCATCCCTCGCCCCCCACACATTGGCGAATTAACGCAGAAATGGCGTCGCTATGAAATACTATGGGTTCTATGACTTCTCCTTTTTAATCGTGTAACGTTTTTATGCAAACGACAGGATTATATTCTGGGATACAAATATCTCCTGTCCGATGCACTATTCCTTCCTTTCTGCATCCTTCGCTTCCTCACATTGACGATTTAAAACAGAAATTGCGTCGCTATTAAATACTATGGGTTCTATGACTTCTCCTTCCAAATCGAGTAACGTTTCAATTGAAACGACAGTATCTTCTTTTGGGATACGAGTATCTCCTTTCCGACTCACTATTCCTTCTTTACTGCATCCCTCGCTCCCTCACATTGACGTATTAACACAGATATTGCGTCGCTATGATATCCTGTGGGTTCTATGACTGCGCCTTCTAAATCGGGTAACGTTTCAATGGAAATGACAGGATTTCCTTTTGGGATACGAGTATCTCCTTTCCGATGTACTATTCCTTCTTTACTTCATCCCATGCTCCCTCACATTGACAAATTAACACAGAAATTGCGTCGCTATGAAATACTATTGGTTCTATGACATCTCCTTCCAAATCGAGTAACGTTTCTATGGAAACGACAGGATTTTCGTTTGGTATACGAGTGTCTCCTTTCCGATGTCTATTCCTTCTTTACTGCATCCCTTGTTCCCTCACATTGAAGAATAAGTACAAAGATTGCGTCGCTATGAAATACTAAGGGTTCTATGACTTCTTCTTCTAAATCTAGTAACGTTTCTATTTAAACGACAAGATTTTCTTTTGAGATACGAGTATCTCCATTCTGATGCACTATCACTTCTATACTGCATCCCTCGCGCCCTCGTATTGACGAATTAACACAGAAATCGCGTTGCTATGAAATACTGTGGGTTCTGTGACTTCTACTTCTAAATCGAGTAACGTTTCTATGGAAACGTCCGTATTTTCTTTCGGGTTACGAGTACCTCCTTTCCGATGCACTATTCCTTCTTTACTGCATCACTCGCTCCCACACATTTACAAATTAACACAGAAATGGCTTCGCTATGAAATACTTTTGGTTCTATGACATCTCCTTCTTAATCGAGTAACGTTTCTATGGAAGCGACAGGATTTTCTTTTGGGATTCGAGTATCTCCTTCCCTATGCACTGTTCCTTCTTTACTACATCCGTCGCTCCCTCACATTGACGAATTAACACAAAAATTGCGTCGCTATCAAATACTATTGGTTCTATGACATTTCTTTCTAATACGAGTAACGTTTCTAAGGATGCGACAGGATTTTCTTTTGGGATACGAGTATTTCCTTTCCGAAGCACTATTCCTTCTTTACTGCATCAATCGCACCCTCACAATGACGAATTAACACAGAAGTTCCGTAGCTATGATTTACTATGGGTTCTATGACTTCTCCATCTAAATCGAGTAACGTTTCTATGGAAACGAGAGGATTTTCTTCTGCTATACGAGTATCTCCTTTCCGATGCACTATTCCTTCATTACTGCATCGCTCGCTCCCTCACATTGACGAATTAACACAGAAATCGCATTGCTATGAAACACTGTGGGTTCTATGACTTCTCCTTCTAAGTCGAGTAACGTTTCTATGGAAACATCAGGATTTTCTTTTTGGATACGAGTCTCCTTTCCGATGCACTATTCCTTATGTACTGCATCCCTCGCTCCCTCACATTGACGAATTAACACAGACATTGCGTGGCTATGAAATACTATGGGTTCTATGACTTCTCCTTCTAAATCGAGTAACGTTTCTATGGAAAAGAGTGGATTTTCTTTTGGTATTCGAGTATCTCCTTTCCGATGCACTATTCCTTCCTTACTGCATTCCTCGCATCCTTACATTGACGATTTATCACAGAAATAGTGTCGCTATGAATTACTATGGGTTCTATGTCGTCTTCCTCTAAATCGAGTAACGTTTCTATGGAAACGAGTGGATTATATTTTGATATACGACTATCTCCCTTCCGATGCACTATTCCTTCTTTACTGCATACCTAGTTCCCTCAAATTCAAGAATAAGTACAGAGATTGAGTCGCTATGAAATACTAAGGGTTCTATGACTTCCCCTTCTAAATCTAGTATGGTTTCTATGGAAACGACAAGATTTTCTTTTGGGATACGAGTATCTCCTTTCCGATGCACTATTACTTCTTTACTGCATCCCTCGCGCCCTCGTATTGACGAAACAACACAGAAATCGCGTTGCTATGAAATACTGTGGGTTCTATGACTTCTCCTTCTAAATCGATTAACGTTTCTATGGAAACGTCAGGATTTTCTTTTGGGTTACGAGTACCTCCTTTCCGATGCAGTATTCCTTCTTTACTGCAGCACTCGCTCCCACACATTTACAAATTAACACAGAAATTGCGTCGCCATGAAATACTATTGGTTCTATGACTTCTCCTTCTGAATCGAGTAACGTATCTATGGAAGCGACAGGATTTTCGTTTGGGATACGAGTATCTCCTTTCCGATACACTCTTCCATCTTTACTGCATCCCTCGCTCCCTCACATTGACGAATTAACACAGATATTGCGTCGCTATCAAATACAATGGGTTCTATGACATCTCCCTCTGAATAGAGTAACGTTTCAATGGTAGCGACAGGATTTTCTTTTGGGATACGAATATCTCCTTTCCGATGCACTATTCTTTCTTTACTGCATCCCTCGCTCCCTCACATAGATGAATTAACACAGAAATGGCGTTGCTATGAAATACTATGGGTTCTATGACTTCTCCCTCTAAATCGGGTAACGTTTCTATGGAAACGTCAGGATGTTCTTTTGAGTTACGAGTACCTCCTTTCCGATGCACTATTCCTTTTTTACTGCATCCCTCGCTCCCTCACATTGACGAATTATCACAGAAGTTGCGTTGCTATGAAATACTATGGGTTGTATGACTTCTCCTTCTAAGTCGAATAACGTTTCTATGGAAACGAGAGGATTTTCTTCTGCTATACGAGTATTTCCTTTCCGATGCACTATTCCTTCTTTACTGCATCAATCGCTACCTCACAATGACGAATTAACACAGAGATTGTGTAGCTATGAATTACTATGGGTTCTATGACTTCTCCTTCTAAATCGAGTAACGTTTCTATGGAAACGAGAGGATTTTCTTCTGCTATACGAGTATTTCCTTTCCGATGCACTATTCCTTCTTTACTGCATCAATCGCTCCCTCACAATGACGAATTAACATAGAGATTGCGTTGCTATTAATTACTATGGGTTCTATGACTTCTCCTTCTAAATCGAGTAACGTTTCTATGGAAACGAGAGGATTTTCTTCTGCTATACGAGTATTTACTTTCCGATGCACTATTTCGTCTTTACTACATCAATCGCACCCTCACAATGACGAATTAACACAGAAATTTCGTAGCTATGAATTACTATGGGTTCTATGACTTCTCCTTCTAAATCGAGTAACGTTTCTATGGAAACGAGAGGATTTTCTTCTGCTATACGAGTATCTCCTTTTCGATGCACTATTCCTTCATTACTGCATCCCTCGCTCCCTCACATTGACGAATTAACACAGACATTGCGTGGCTATGAAATACTATGGGTTCTATGACTTCTCCTTCTAAATCGTGTAACGTTTCTATGGAAACGACAGGATATTATCTTGGGATACGAGTATCTCCATTCCGTTGCACAATTCCATCTTTACAGCATCTCTCGTTCCCTCACATTGACAAATTAACACAGAAATTGCGTCGCTATGAGATACTATGTGTTCTATGACTTCTCCTTCTAAATCGAGTAACGTTTCTAGGGAAACGACAGGATTTTCTTTTGGTATACGAGTATGTCCTCTCCGATGCACTATTCCTTCATTACTGCATCCCTAGCTCCCTCACATAGACGAATTAACACAGATATTGCGTCGCTATCAAATACAATGGGTTCTATGACATCTCCCTCTAAATCGAGTAACGTTTCTATGGAAGCGACAGGATTTTCTTTTGAGTTACGAGTACCGCCTTTCCGATGCACTATTCCTTCTTTACTGCATAGCTCGCTCCCTCACATTGATGAATTAACACAGAAATTCGTCGCTATCAAATACTATTGATTCTATGACATCACTTTCTAAATCGAGTAACGTTTCTAAGGATGCGACAGTATTTTCTTTTGGGATACGAGTATTTAATTGCCGAAGCACTATTCCTTCTTTACTGCATCAATCGCACCCTCACAATGACGAATTATCACAGAAATTCCGTAGCTCTGAATTACTATGGGTTCTATGACTTCTCCATCTAAATCGAGTATCGTTTCTATGGAAACGAGAGGATTTTCTTCTGCAATACGAGTATCTCCTTTCCGATGCACTATTCCTTCATTACTGCATCCCTCGCACCCTCACATTGACGAATTAACACAGGCATTGCGTGGCTATGAAATACTATGGGTTCTATGACTTCTCCTTCTAAATCGAGTAAGGTTTTTATGGAAATGAGAGGATTTTCTTTTGGTATACGAGTATCTCCTTTCCGATGCACTATTCCTTCTTTACTGCATCTGTTGTTCCCTCACATTGACAAATTAACGCAGAAATTGCGTCGCTATGAAATACTATGTGTCCTATGACTTCTCCTTCTAAATCGAGTAACGTTTCTATGGAAACGACAGGATTTTCTTTCGGGATACGAGTATCTCCTTTCCGATGCGCTAGTCCTTCTTTACTGCATCCCTCGCTCCCTCACATTGACGAATTAACACAGAAATAGCGTCGCTATCAAATACTATGTGTTCTATGACATCTCCCTCTAAATCGAGTAACGTTTCTATGAAATCGAGTGGATTTTCTCTTGGTATTCGAGTATCTCCTTTCCGATGCACTATTCCTTCCTTACTGCATTCCTCGCATCCTCACATTGACGATTTAACACAGAAATAGTGTCGTTATGAATTACTATGGGTTATATGTCGTCTCCTTCTAAATCGTGTAACGTTTCTATGGAAACGAGTGGATTTTCTTTTGGTATACGACTATCTCCCTTCCGATGCACTATTCCTTCTTTACTGCATACCTAGTTCCCTCAAATTCAAGAATAAGTACAGAGATTGAGTCGCTATGAAATACTAAGGGTTCTATGACTTCTCCTTCTAAATCTAGTAACGTTTCTATGGAAACATCAAGATTTTCTTTTGGGATACGAGTATCTCATTTCCGATGCACTATTACTTCTTTACTGCATCCCTTGCGCCCTCGTATTGACGAATTAACACAGAAATCGCGTTGCTATGAAATACTGTGCGTTCTATGACTTCTCCTTCTAATTCGATTAACGTTTCTATGGAAACGTCAGGATTTTCTTTTGGGTTACGAGTACCTCCTTTCCGATGCAGTATTCCTTCTTTACTGCAGCACTCGCTCCCACACATTTACAAATTAACACAGAAATTGCGTCGCCATGAAATACTATTGGTTCTATGACTTCTCCTTCTGAATCGAGTAACGTATCTATGGAAGCGACAGGATTTTCGTTTGGGATACGAGTATCTCCTTTTCGATGCACTATTCCTTCTTTACTGCATCCCTCGCTCCCACACATTGACGAATTAACACAGATATTGCGTCGCTATCAAATACAATGGGTTCTATGACATTTCCCTCTGAATCGAGTAACGTTTCAATGGTAGCGACAGGATTTTCTTTTGGGATACGAGTATCTCCTTTCCGATCCACTATTCTTTCTTTACTGCATCCCTCGCTCCCTCACATAGATGAATTAACACAGACATTGCGTGGCTATGAAATACTATGGGTTCTATGACTTCTCCTTCTAAATCGAGTAACTTTCCCATGGAAGCGACAGGATTTTCTTTTGGTATACGAGTATCTCCCTTCCGATGCACTATTCCTTCTTTACTGCATCCCTAGATTCCTCACATTGAAGAATAAGTACAGAGATTGCGTCGCTATGAAAAACTAAGGGTTCTATGACTTCTCCTTCTAAATCTAGTAACGTTTCTATGGAAACGACAAGATTATCTTTTGGGATACGAGTATCTCCTTTCCGATGCACTATTACTTCTTTACTGCATCCCTCGCGCCCTCGTATTGACGAATTAACACAGAAATCGCGTTGCTATGAAATACTGTGGGTTCTATGACTTCTCCTTCTAAATCGAGTAACGTTTCTATGAAAGCGACAGGATTTTCTTTTGGGATACGAGTATCTCCTTTCCGATGCACTATTCCTCCTTTTCTCCATCCCTCATTCCCTCACATTGACGAATTAACACAGAAATTGCGTCGCTATGAATTACTATGGGTTCTATGACGTCTCCATCTAAATCGAGTAACGTTTCTATGGAAACGAAAGGATTTTCTTTTGGTATACGAGTATCTCCTTTCCGATGCACTATTCCTTCTTTACTGCATCCCTAGATTCCTCACATTGAAGAATAAGTACAGGGATTGCGTCGCTATGAAATACTAAGGGTACTATGACTTCTCCTTCTAAGTCGAGTAACGTTTCTATGGAAACATCAGGATTTTCTTTTTGGATACGATTCTGCTTTCCGATGTACAATTCCTTCTGTACTGCATCCCTCGCTCCCTCACATTGACGAATTAACACAGACATTGCGTGGCTATGAAATACTATGGGTTCTATGACCTCTCCTTCTAAATCGAGTACCGTTTCTATGGAAACGACAAGATTTTCTTTTGGGATACGAGTATCTCCTTTCCGATGCACTATTACTTCTTCACTGCATCCCTCGCGCACGCGTATTGACGAATCAACACAGAAATCGCGTTGCTGTGAAATACTGTAGTTTCTATGACTTCTCCTTCTAAATCGATTATCGTTTCTCTGGAAACGTCAGGATTTTCTTTTGGGTTACGAGTACCTCCTTTCCGATGCACTATTCCTTATTTACTGGAGCACTCGCTCCCACACATTTACAAATTAACACAGAAATTGCGTCATTATGAAATACAATGGGTTCTATGGCTTCTCCTTCTAAATCAAATAACGATTCTATGGAAACGACAGATATTTCTTTTGGGATGCCTGTATCTCCTTTCCGATGCACTGTTCCTTCTTTACTGCATCCCTCGGTCCCTCCCATTGACGAATTAACACAGACATTGCGTGGAAATGAAATACTATGGGTTCTATGATTTGTTCCAAATCGAGTAACGTTTTTATGGAAACGACATGATTTTATTTTGGGATACGAGTAACTCCTTTCCGATGCACTATTCCTTCTTTACTGCATCTCTCGTTCCCTCAAGTTGACGAATTAACACAAATATTGCGTCGCTACGAATTACTATGAGTTCTATGACTACTCCTTCTAAATCGAGTAACGTTTCTATGGAAACGAGAAGAATTTCTTTTGGTGTACGAGTATCTCCGTTCCGATGGACTATTCCTTCCTTACTGCATTACATGCATCCTCACATTGACGATTGAACACAGAAATTGTGTCGCTAAGAATTACTATGTGTTCTATGACTTCTCCTTCTAAATCGAGTAACGTTTCTAGGAAAACGACAGGATTTTCTTTTGGTATACGAGTATCTGCTTTCCGATGCACTATTCCTTCTTTACTGCATCCCTCGCTCCCACACTTTGATGATTTAACACAGAAATTGCGTCGCTATAAAATACTATGTGTTCTATGACTTCTCCTTCTAAATCGAGTAACGTTTCTTTGTAGCGACAGGATTTTCTTTTGGAATTCGAGTATCTCCTTTCCGTTGCACTATTCCTTCTTTACTGTATCCCTCGCTCCCGCACATTGACGAATTAACACACTAATTGCGTCGCTATGAAATACTATGTGTTCTATGACTTCTTCTTCCAAATGGAGTAACATTTCTATGGAAACGACAGGATTTTCTTTTGGGATAATAGTATCTCCTTTCCGATGCACTATTCCTTCTTTACTGTATCCCTCGCTCCCTCATATTGACAAATTAACAGAGAAATTGCGTCGCTATGAAATACTATTGGTTCTATGACTTCTCCTTCTAAATCGAGTAACGTTTCCCTTGAAACGACAGAATTTTCTTTCGGGATACGGTTATCTTCTCTCCGATGCAATATTCGTTCTTTACTGCATCCCACGCTTCCCCATATTGACAAATTAACTCAGAAATAGCGACGCTGTGAAATACTATTGGTTTTAAATCATCTCCATCTAAATCGAATAACGTTTCTATGGAATCAACAGGATTCTCTTTTGGGATATATCTCCTTTCCGATGCACTATTCCTTCTTTACTGCATCCCTCGCTCCCTCACATTGACGAATTAACACACTAATTGCGTCGCTATGAAATACTATTGGTTCTATGACCTCTCCTTCTAAATCGAGTAACATTTCTATGGAGACGACAGGATTTTCTTTTCGGATACGAGTATCACCTTTCCGATGCACTATTCCTGCTTTACTGCATCCCTTGCTCCCTCACATTGCCGAATTAGCAAAGAAATTGCGTCGCTGTGAAATACTATGGGTTCTATGACTTCTCCTTCTCAATCGAGTAACGTTTCTATGGAAATGACTGGATTTTCTTTTGGGATTCGATTATCTCCTTTCCGATGCACTATTCCTTCTTAACTGCATCCCTCGCTCCCTAACATTGACGAATTAACAACGAAATGCCATCGCTATGAAATACTATGTGTACAATGACTTCTCCTTCTAAATCGAGGAACGTTTCTATGGAAACAACAGGATTTTCTTTTGGGATACGAGTATCTCCTCTCCGATGCACTATTCCTTCTTTACTGCATCCCTCAATCCCCCACATTGACGAATTAGCACAGAAATTGCGTCGCTATGAAATATTATGTGTTCTATGAATTCTACTTCTAAATCGAGTAACGTTTCTATGGAAACGACAGGATTTTCTTTTGGGATACGAGTATCTCCCTTCCGATGCACTATTCCTTCATTACTGCAACCCTGGCTCCGTCACATTGACGAATTAACACAGATATTGCGACGCTATGTGATACTTTGTGTACTATGGCTTCCCCTTCTAAATCGAGTAATGTTTCTATGGAAACGACAGGATTTTCTTTTGGGATACGTGTATCTCCTTTCCCATGAACTATTCCATCTTTACTGAATCACTCGCTCCCTCACATTGACGAATTAACACAGAAATTACGTCGCTATGAATTACTATGGGTTCTCGGACTTCTCCTTCTAAATCAAGTAACGTTTCTATGAAACCGCAGGATTTCCTTTTGGAATACGAGCCTCTCCTTCCTAATATACTATTCCTTCTTCACTGCATCCCTCGCTCCCTCACATTTACGAATTAACACAGAAATGGCGTCGCTATAAAATACTATGGGTTCCATGACTACTCCTTCTAAATCGAGTAACGTGTCTATGGAAACGACAGGATTTTCTTTCGGGATAGGGTTATCTTCTTTCCGATGCAAAATTCCTTCTTTACTGCATCCCTCGCTCCCTCATATTGACGAATTATCACAGAAATTGCGTCGCTATGAAAAAGTATGGGTTTTATGACTTCTCCTTCTTAGTCGAGTAACGTTTCCATTGAGACGACAGGATTTCCTTTTGTGATACGAGTATCTCCATTCCGATGCACTATTCCTTCCTTAATGCATCCCTGTCTTCCTCACATTGACGAATAAACACAGAAATTGCGTGGCTATGGAATTCTATGGGTTCTATAACTTCTCCTTCTAAATCGGGTAACGTTTCTATGGAGACGACGGGATTTTCTTTTGGGATTCGTGTATCTCCTTTCCGATGAACTATTCCATCTTTACTGCATCACTCGCTCCCTCACATCGAAAAATTAACACTGAAATTACGTCGCTATGAATTAATATGGGTTCTCGGACTTTTCCTTCTAGATCGAGTAACGTTTCTATGGATACAACAGGATTTTCTTTCGGTATACGAGTATTTCCTTTCCGATGCACTATTCCTGCTTTACTGCATCCCTCTCTCCCTCACATTGACTTCTGCTTCTAAATCGAGTAACGCTTCTATGGAAAAGTCAGGATTTTCTTTCCGGATACGGTTATCTTCTTTCCGATGCAATATTCCTTATTTACTGCAGCCCTCGATCCCTCTTATTGAAGAATAAGCACAGAAATTGCGTCGCTATGAAATACTATGGGTTCTATGTCATTTCCATCTAAATGGGGTAACGTTTCTATGGAAACAAAAGGATTTTCTTTTGGGACACGAGTATCTCCTATCCGATTCACTATTCGTGCTTTACTGCATCCCTCTCTCCCTCACATTGACGAATTAACGCAGAAATTGCGTCGCTATGAAATACTATGGGTTCTAAGACTTCTCCTTCTAAATCGAGTACGTTTCTATGGAAACGACAGGATTTTCTTTTGTTATACGATTATCTCCTTTCCGGTGGACTATTCCTTCTTTACCACATCCCTCGCTCCCTCACATTGACGAATTAACTCAGAAATTGCGTCGCTATGTAGAACTATGTGTTCTATGACTTCTAATTCTAAATCGAGTAACCTTTCTATGGAAACGACAGGATTTTCTTTTGGGATACGGGTATCTCCTTTCCGATGCACTATTCCTTCATTACTGCATCCCTCTCTCCCTCAGATTGACGAATTAACACAGTAATTGCGTCTCTATGAAACACTGTGGGTTCTATGACTTCTCTTTCTAAATCGATTAACGTTTCTATTGAAACGACAGGATTTACTTTTGGGATACGAGTTTCTCCTTTCGGATGCACTATTCCTTCTTTACTGCATCCCTCGTTCCCTCAAATTGGCGAATTAACACTGAAATTGCGTCGCCATAAAATGCTATGGGGTCTATGACTTCTCCTTCTAAATCGAGTAACGTTTCTATTGAAACGACAGGATTTTCTTTTGGTATACGAGTATTTCCTTTCCGATGCACTATTTCTTCCATACTGCATCCCTCGCTCCCTCACATTGACGAATTAGCACAGAAATTGCGTCTCTTTGAAATACTACGTGTTCTACAACTTCTCCTTCTAAATCGAGTAACGTTTCTATGGAAAGGACAGGATTTTTTTTTGGTATACGAGTATCTCCTTTCCGATGCACTATTCCCTCTTTACAGCATCCCTCTCTCCCTTACTCTGACGAATTTCCACAGTACTTGCGTCGCTATGAAATACTATGGGTTCTATGACTTCTCCTTCAAAATCGAGTAACATTTCCGTGGAAACGACAGGATTTTCTTCTCGGATACGAGTATCTCCTTTCCGATGCACTTTTCTATCTCTACTGCATCCCTCGCTCTCTCACATTGACGAATTAACACAGAAATGGCGTCGCAATGTAATACTATGTGTTCTGAATTTTCTCCTTCTAAATCGAGTACGTTTCAATGGAAACTACAGAATTTTCTTTTGGGATAAGACTAACTCCATTCCTATGCCCTATTCCTTCTTACTACATCCCTCGCTCCCTCACATGGACGATTTAACAACGAAATATCTTCGCTATGAAATACTGTGGGTTCTATAACATCTCCTTCTAAATCGAGTAACGTTTCTATGGAAACGAGAGCTTTTTCTTTTGGTATACCTGCATCTCCTTTCCGACGCACTATTCCTACTTTACTGCATCCCTCGCTCCGTCACATTGACGAATTAACACAGAAATTGCGTCGCTATGAAATACTATGTGTTCTATAACTTCTCCTTCTATATGGAGTAACGTTTCTATGGAAACGACGGGATTTTCTTTTGGGATACGACTATCACCTTTCCGATGCACTATTCCTTTTTTACTGCATCCCTCGTACCCTCACATTGACGAATTAGAACAGAAATTGCGTCGCTATGGTATACTATGGGTCCTATTACTTCTCCTTGTAAATAGAGTAACGTTTATATTGAAACTTCAGGATTTTCTTTTGGGATACGAGTATTTCCTTTCCGATGCAGAATTCCGTCTTTACTGCATCCCCCGCACCCTCACATTGACGAATTAACACAGATATTGCGTCGCTATGAAATACTATGGGTTCTATGACTTCTCCTTCTAAATCGACTAACGTTTCTATGGAAACGACAGGATTTCCTTTTGGGATACGAGTATCTCATTTCCGATGCTCCATGCCGTCTTTACTGCATTCCTCGCTCCCTCACATTGACGATTTATCACAGAAGTTGCGTCGCTATGGAATACTATGGGTTCTATGAATTCTCCTCCTCAATCGAGTAACGTTTCCATTCAAGCGACAGGACTTTCTTTTGGGATACGAGTATCTCCTCTCCGATGCACTATTCCCACTTTACAGCATCCCTAGCTCCCTCACATTGACGATTTAACACAGAAATTGCGTCGCTATTGTATACTATGATTTCTATGACTTCTCCTTCTAAATCGAGTAACGTTTCTATGGACACGCCAGGACTTTCGTTTGGTATACGAGTATCTCCTTTCCGATGCACTATTCGCTCTGTACTGCATCCCTCTCTCCCTCACATTGACAAATTAACACAGAAATTGCGTCTCTGTGAAATACTGTGGGTTCTATGACTTCTCCTTCAAAATCGAGTAACTTTACTATGGAAACGACAGAATTTTCTTTTGGGATACGACTCTCTCCTTTCCGATGCACTATTCCTTCTGTACTGCATCCCTCGCTCCATCACATTGGCGAATGAACACAGAAATTGCATCCCTATGAAATACTATGGGTTCTATGACTTCTCCTTCTAAAGCGAGTAACGTTTCTATGGAAATGACTGGATTTTCTTTTGGGATTCGATTATCTCCTTTCCGAAGCACTATTCCTTCTTAACTGCATCCCTCGCTCCCTAACATTGACGAATTAACAACGAAATGCCATCGCTATGAAATACTATGTGTACAATGACTTCTCCTTCTAAATCGAGTAACGTTTCTATGGAAACAACAGGATTTTCTTTTGGGATACGAGTATCTCCTCTCCGATGCACTATTCCTTCTTTACTGCATCCCTCAATCCCCCACATTGACGAATTAGCACAGAAATTGCGTCGCTATGAAATATTATGTGTTCTATGAATTCTACTTCTAAATCGAGTAACGTTTCTATGGAAACGACAGGATTTTCTTTTGGGATACGAGTATCTCCCTTCCGATGCACTATTCCTTCATTACTGCAACCCTGGCTCCGTCACATTGACGAATTAACACAGATATTGCGACGCTATGTGATACTTTGTGTACTATGGCTTCCCCTTCTAAATCGAGTAATGTTTCTATGGAAACGACAGGATTTTCTTTTGGGATACGTGTATCTCCTTTCCCATGAACTATTCCATCTTTACTGAATCACTCGCTCCCTCACATTGACGAATTAACACAGAAATTACGTCGCTATGAATTACTATGGGTTCTCGGACTTCTCCTTCTAAATCAAGTAACGTTTCTATGAAACCGCAGGATTTCCTTTTGGGATACGAGCCTCTCCTTCCTGATATACTATTCCTTCTTCACTGCATCCCTCGCTCCCTCACATTTACGAATTAACACAGAAATGGCGTAGCTATAAAATACTATGGGTTCCATGACTACTCCTTCTAAATCGAGTAACGTGTCTATGGAAACGACAGGATTTTCTTTCGGGATAGGGTTATCTTCTTTCCGATGCAAAATTCCTTCTTTACTGCATCCCTCGCTCCCTCATATTGACGAATTATCACAGAAATTGCGTCGCTATGAAAAAGTATGGGTTTTATGACTTCTCCTTCTTAGTCGAGTAACGTTTCCATTGAGACGACAGGATTTCCTTTTGGGATACGAGTATCTCCATTCCGATGCACTATTCCTTCCTTAATGCATCCCTGTCTTCCTCACATTGACGAATAAACACAGAAATTGCGTGGCTATGGAATTCTATGGGTTCTATAACTTCTCCTTCTAAATCGGGTAACGTTTCTATGGAGACGACGGGATTTTCTTTTGGGATTCGTGTATCTCCTTTCCGATGAACTATTCCATCTTTACTGCATCACTCGCTCCCTCACATCGAAAAATTAACACTGAAATTACGTCGCTATGAATTAATATGGGTTCTCGGACTTTTCCTTCTAGATCGAGTAACGTTTCTATGTATACAACAGGATTTTCTTTCGGTATACGAGTATTTCCTTTCCGATGCACTATTCCTGCTTTACTGCATCCCTCTCTCCCTCACATTGACTTCTGCTTCTAAATCGAGTAACGTTTCTATGGAAAAGTCAGGATTTTCTTTCCGGATACGGTTATCTTCTTTCCGATGCAATATTCCTTATTTACTGCAGCCCTCGATCCCTCTTATTGAAGAATAAGCACAGAAATTGCGTCGCTATGAAATACTATGGGTTCTATGTCATTTCCATCTAAATGGGGTAACGTTTCTATGGAAACAAAAGGATTTTCTTTTGGGACACGAGTATCTCCTATCCGATTCACTATTCGTGCTTTACTGCATCCCTCTCTCCCTCACATTGACGAATTAACGCAGAAATTGCGTCGCTATGAAATACTATGGGTTCTAAGACTTCTCCTTCTAAATCGAGTACGTTTCTATGGAAACGACAGGATTTTCTTTTGTTATACGATTATCTCCTTTCCGGTGGACTATTCCTTCTTTACCACATCCCTCGCTCCCTCACATTGACGAATTAACTCAGAAATTGCGTCGCTATGTAGAACTATGTGTTCTATGACTTCTAATTCTAAATCGAGTAACCTTTCTATGGAAACGACAGGATTTTCTTTTGGGATACGGGTATCTCCTTTCCGATGCACTATTCCTTCATTACTGCATCCCTCTCTCCCTCAGATTGACGAATTAACACAGTAATGGCGTCTCTATGAAACACTGTGGGTTCTATGACTTCTCTTTCTAAATCGATTAACGTTTCTATTGAAACGACAGGATTTACTTTTGGGATACGAGTTTCTCCTTTCGGATGCACTATTCCTTCTTTACTGCATCCCTCGTTCCCTCAAATTGGCGAATTAACACTGAAATTGCGTCGCCATAAAATGCTATGGGGTCTATGACTTCTCCTTCTAAATCGAGTAACGTTTCTATTGAAACGACAGGATTTTCTTTTGGTATACGAGTATTTCCTTTCCGATGCACTATTTCTTCCATACTGCATCCCTCGCTCCCTCACATTGACGAATTAGCACAGAAATTGCGACGCTTTGAAATACTACGTGTTCTACAACTTCTCCTTCTAAATCGAGTAACGTTTCTATGGAAAGGACAGGATTTTTTTTTGGTATACGAGTATCTCCTTTCCGATGCACTATTCCCTCTTTACAGCATCCCTCTCTCCCTTACTCTGACGAATTTCCACAGAACTTGCGTCGCTATGAAATACTATGGGTTCTATGACTTCTCCTTCAAAATCGAGTAACATTTCCGTGGAAACGACAGGATTTTCTTCTCGGATACGAGTATCTCCTTTCCGATGCACTTTTCTATCTCTACTGCATCCCTCGCTCTCTCACATTGACGAATTAACACAGAAATGGCGTCGCAATGTAATACTATGTGTTCTGAATTTTCTCCTTCTAAATCGAGTACGTTTCAATGGAAACTACAGAATTTTCTTTTGGGATAAGACTAACTCCTTTCCTATGCCCTATTCCTTCTTACTACATCCCTCGCTCCCTCACATAGACGATTTAACAACGAAATATCTTCGCTATGAAATACTGTGGGTTCTATAACATCTCCTTCTAAATCGAGTAACGTTTCTATGGAAACGAGAGCTTTTTCTTTTGGTATACCTGTATCTCCTTTCCGACGCACTATTCCTACTTTACTGCATCCCTCGCTCCGTCACATTGACGAATTAACACAGAAATTGCGTCGCTATGAAATACTATGTGTTCTATAACTTCTCCTTCTATATGGAGTAACGTTTCTATGGAAACGACGGGATTTTCTTTTGGGATACGACTATCTCCTTTCCGATGCACTATTCCTTCTTTACTGCATCCCTCGTACCCTCACATTGACGAATTAGAACAGAAATTGCGTCGCTATGGTATACTATGGGTCCTATTACTTCTCCTTGTAAATAGAGTAACGTTTATATTGAAACTTCAGGATTTTCTTTTGGGATACGAGTATTTCCTTTCCGATGCAGAATTCCGTCTTTACTGCATCCCCCGCACCCTCACATTGACGAATTAACACAGATATTGCGTCGCTATGAAATACTATGGGTTCTATGACTTCTCCTTCTAAATCGACTAACGTTTCTATGGAAACGACAGGATTTCCTTTTGGGATACGAGTATCTCATTTCCGATGCTCCATGCCGTCTTTACTGCATTCCTCGCTCCCTCACATTGACGATTTATCACAGAAGTTGCGTCGCTATGGAATACTATGGGTTCTATGACTTCTCCTCCTCAATCGAGTAACGTTTCCATTCAAGCGACAGGACTTTCTTTTGGGATACGAGTATCTCCTTTCCGATGCACTATTCCCACTTTACAGCATCCCTAGCTCCCTCACATTGACGATTTAACACAGAAATTGCGTCGCTATTGTATACTATGATTTCTATGACTTCTCCTTCTAAATCGAGTAACGTTTCTATGGACACGCCAGGACTTTCGTTTGGTATACGAGTATCTCCTTTCCGATGCACTATTCGCTCTGTACTGCATCCCTCTCTCCCTCACATTGACAAATTAACACAGAAATTGCGTCTCTGTGAAATACTGTGGGTTCTATGACTTCTCCTTCTAAATCGAGTAACTTTACTATGGAAACGACAGAATTTTCTTTTGGGATACGACTCTCTCCTTTCCGATGCACTATTCCTTCTGTACTGCATCCCTCGCTCCATCACATTGGCGAATTAACACAGAAATTGCATCCCTATGAAATACTATGGGTTCTATGACTTCTCCTTCTAAAGCGAGTAACGTTTCTATACAAACAACAGGATTTTCTTTTGGGATACGGGTATCTCCTTACCGATGCGCTATTCCTTCTTTACTGCATCCCTCGCTCCCTCACTTTGACGAATTACACAGAAATTGCGCGCTTTGAAATACTATGGGTTCTATGACATCTCTTTCTAAATCTTGTAACGTTCCCTATGGGAGCGACAGGTTTTTCTTTTGGGATACGTCCATCTCTTTTCCGATGCACTATTCCTTCTTTCATGCATCCCTCGCTCCGTCACATTGACGATTTAACACAGAAATTGCGTCGCTATGGTATACTATAATTTCGATGACTTCTCCTTCTAAATCAAGTAACGATTCTATGGAAACGGCAGGATTTTCTTTTGTGATACGTGTATCTCCTTTCCGATGCCCATTTCCTTCATTACTGCATCCCTCGATCTCTCATATTGACAAATTAACACAGAAATTGCGTCGCCTTGAAATACTAAGCGATTTATAACTTCTCCTTCTAAATCGAGTAACGTTTCCATGGAAACGACAGGATTTTATTTTGGGATTCGAGTACCTCCTTTCCGATGCCCTTATCCTTCTTTACTGCTTTCATCGCTTCCTCACATTGTCGAATTAACACAGAAAATGCGTCGCTATGAAATACTATGGGTTATATGACTTCTCATTCTAAATCGAGTTATGTTTCCATGGAAACGACAGGATTTTCTTTTGGGATACGAGTATCTCCTTTCCGATGCACTATTCCTTCTTCACTGCATACCTCGCTCCCTCACATTGATGAATTAACACAGAAATGGCGTCGCTATTAAATACTATGGGTTCCTTGACTACTCCTTCTAAATCAAGTAACGTGTCCATGGAAACGACATGATTTTCTTTGGGGTACGGTTATCTTATTTCCGATGCAAAATTCCTTCTTTACTGCATCCCTCGCTCCCTCATATTGACCAATTAACATAGAAATTGCGTCACTATGAAAAACTATGTGGTCTATGACTTCTCCTTCTTAATCGAGTAACGTTTCTATTGAGACGACATGATTTCCTTTTGGGATACGAGTATCTCCATTCCGATGCACTATTCCTTCTTCAATGCATCCCTGTCTTCCTCACATTGACGAATAAACACAGATATTGCGTGGCTAAGTAATTCTATGAGTTCAATGACTTCTCCTTTTTAAATCGAGTAACGTTTCTATCTAAACGACACGATTATCTTTTGGGATACGAGTTTCTGGGTTCCGATGCACTATCCTTCTTTACTGCTTCCCTCGTTCCCCCTCATTGACGAATTAGAACAGATTGAGCGTCCCAATGATATCCTATGTGTTCCATGAATTCTACTTCTAAATCGAGTAACATTTCAATGGAAACGACTGGATTTTCTTTCGGGATACGTGTATCTCCTTTCCGATGCACTATTCCTTCTATACTGCAAACCTGGCTCCCTCACATTGACGAATTAAAACAGATATTGCGACGATATGTGATACTTTGTGTTCTATGACTTCTCCATCTAAATCGAGTAACGTTTCTATGGAATCGACGGGATTTTCTTTTAAGATACGTGTATCTCCTTTCCGATGAACTATTCCTTCTTTACTGCATCAATCGCTCCCTCACATTGACGAATTTACACAGAAATTACGTCGCTATGAATTAATATGGGTTCTCGGACTTCTCCTTCTAGATCGAGTAACGTTTCTATGGAAACGACAGTATTTTCTTTTGGGATACGAGTATCTCCTTTCCGATGCACTATTCCTTCTTTTCTGCATCCCTCGCTCCCTCACATTGACGAATTAACACAGAAATGTCGTCGCTATGAAATACTATGTGTTCTAGGAATTCTACTTCTAAATCGAGTAATGTTTCTATGGAAACGACACGATTTTCTTTCGGGATACGAGTATCTGCTTTCCGGTGCACTATTCCTTCATTACTGCATCCCTCGCTCCCTCACGTTGGCAAATGTACACAGAAATTGCGTCGCTATTAACTACTATGGGTTCTATGACTTCTCCTTCTAAATCGAGTAACGTTTCTATGGAAACGAGAGGATTTTCTTTTGGGATACGAGATTCTCCTTTCCATTGAATTATTCCCTCTTTACTGCATCCTCCGCTCCCTCACATTGACGAATTAACACAGAAATTGCGTCGATGTGAAATACTACGAGTTCTATGACTTCTCGTTCTAGATCGAATAACGTTTCTATGGAAACGACAGGATTTTCTTTTGGTATACGAGTATCTCCTTTCCGATGCACTATTCCTTCTTTACTGCATCCCTCTCACCCTTACATTGACGAATTTTCACAGAACTTGCGGCGCAATGAAATACTATGTGTTCTATGACTTCTCCCTCTTAATAGAGTAACATTTCCATTAAAACGACAGGATTTTCTTCTCGGATACGAGTATCTCCTTTCCGATGCACTATTCCTTCTTTACTGCATCCCTCGCTCCCTCACTTTGACGAATTAACAATGAAATAGCGTGGCTATGAAATACTTTGGGTTCTATGACATCTCCTTCTAAATCGAGTAACGTTTCAATGGAAACGACTGAAATTTCTTTTGGGATACGACGGTCTACTTTCCGATGCACTATTCCTTCTGTACTGCATCCCTCACTCCCACACTTTGGCGAATTAACACTGAAATTGCGTCGCCATTAAATACTATGGGGTCTATGACTTCTCCTTCTAAATCGAGTAACGTTTCTATTGAAACGACAGGATTTTCTTTTGGGATACGAGTATCTCCTTCCCGATGCAGTATTCCCTCTATACTGCATCCTTAACTCCCACTCATTGACGAATTAACACAGAAATTGCGTCGCTATGAAATACTGTGGGTTCTATGACATCTCCTTCTAAATCGAGTAACGTATCAATGGAAACGACTGAATTTTCTTTTGGGATACGACTATCTACTTTCCGATGCACTATTCCTTCTGTACTGCATCCCTCGCTCCCACAAATTGGCGAATTAACACAGAAATCGCATCGCTATTAAATACTATGGGGTCTATGATTTCTTTTTCTAAATCGAGTAACGTTTCTTTAAAACGACGGCATTTTCTTTTGGGAAACGAGTATCTCTGTTCGATTGCACAATTCCCTCTATACTGCTTCCCTAACTCCCTAGCATTGACGAATTAACACAGAAATTGCGTCGCTATGAAATATTGTGGGATCTATAACATCTCCTTCTAAATCGAGTAACGTTTCTATGGAAAAGACAGAATTTTCCTTTGGTATACGAGTATTTCCTTTCCGATGCACTAATCCTTCTTTACTGCATCCCTCGCTCCGTCACATTGACGAATTAACACAGACATTGCTTCGCGATGAAATACTATGTTTTCTATGACTTCTCTTTTTAAATCTTGTAACATTTCTATGGGAGCGACAAGTTTATCTTTTGGGATACGTCTATCTCCTTTCCGATGCACTACTCCTTCTTTCATTCATCCCTCGCTCCCCCACATTGACGATTTAAGACAGAAATTGCGTCGCTATGAAATACTATGGGTTATATGACCTCTCCTTCTAAATCGAGTAACGTTTCCATGGAAACGACAGGATTTTCTTTTGTGATACGAGTATCTCCAATCCGATGCACTTTTCCTTCTTTACTGCATCCCTCGCTCCCTCACATTGACGAATTGACACAAAAATTGCGTCGCTAGGGAATACTATGTGTTATACGACTTCTCATTCTAAATCGAGTAACGTTTCCATGGAAACGACAGGATTTTCTTTTGGGATACGAGTATCTGCTTTCCGATGCACATTTCCGTCTTTACTGCATCCCTCGCTCCCTCACATTGACGGATTAGCACAGAAATTGCGTCGCTATGAAATACCATGGGTTATATGACTTCTCCTTCTAAATTGAGTAACGTTTCCATGGAAACGACAGCATTTTCTATTGGGATACGTGTATCTCCTTTCCGATGCACTATTCCTTCTTTACTGTATTCCTCTCTCCCTCACATTGACGAATTAATACAGAAATTACGTCGCTATGAAATACTATGGGTTCTATGACCTCTCCTTCTAAATCGAGTAACGTTTCTATGGATACGACAGGATTTTTTTTTTTGGAATTCAAGTATCTCCTTTCCGATGCACTATTCCTTATTTACTGTATCTATGGCTCCCTCACTTTGACGACTTAACGCATAAATTGCGTCGCTATGGAATACCATGTGTTCTATGACTTCTCCTTCTAAATCGAGTAACGTTTCAATAGAAACGACAGGATTTTCTTTTGGGATACGAGTATCTCCTTTCCGATGCACTATTCCTTCTTTACTGCATCCCTCTCACCCTTACATTGACGAATTTTCACAGAACTTGCGGCGCAATGAAATACTATGTGTTCTATGACTTCTCCTTCTAAATCGAGTAACATTTCCATTAAAACGACAGGATTTTCTTCTCGGATACGAGTATCTCCTTTCCGATGCACTATTCCTCCTCTACTGCATCCCTCGCTTTCTCACATTGACGACTTAACACAGAAATTGCGTCGCTATGAAATACTATGTGTTCTAAAACTTCTCCTTCTAAATCGAGTAACGTTACCATGGAAACTACAGGATTTTCTTTTGGGATAAGACTATCTCCTTTCCGATGCACTTTTCCTTCTTTACTGCATCCCTCGCTCCCTCACTTTGACGAATTAACAATAAGATAGCGTGGCTATGAAATACTTTGGGTTCTATGACATCTCCTTCTAAATCGAATAACGATTCAATGGAAACGACTGAATTTTCTTTTGGGATACGACTATCTACTTTCCGATGCACTATTCCTTCTGTACTGCATCCCTCGCTCCCACACATTGGCGAATTGACACAGAATTTGCATCGCTATTAAATACTATGGGGTCTATGACTTCTCCTTCTAAATCGAGTAATGTTTCTATTTAAACGACGGCATTTTCTTTTGGGAAACGAGTATCTCCGTTCCGATGCACAATTCCCTCTATACAGCTTCCCTAACTCCCTCACATTGACGAATTAACACAGAAATTGCGTCGCTATGAAATATTGTGGGATCTATAACATCTCCTTCTAAATCGAGTAACGTTTCTATGGAAACGACCGGATTTTCCTTTGGTATACGAGTATTTCCTTTCCGATGCACTATTCCTTCTTTACTGCATCCCTCGCTCCCTCACATTGACGAATTGACACAAAAATTGCGTCGCTATGAAATACTATGGGTTATATGACTTCTCCTTCTAAATCGAGTAACGTTTCCATGGAAACGACAGGATTTTCTTTGGGATTCGAGTACCTCCTTTCCGATGCCCTTTTCCATCTTTATTGCATCCCTCACTCCCTCACATTGACGAATTGACACAAAAATTCCGTCGCTATGAAATACTATGGGTTATATGACTTCTCCTTCTAAATCGAGTAACGTTTCCATGGAAACGACAGGATTTTCTTTTGGGATACGAGTATCGCCTTTCCGATGCACTATTCCTTCTTTACTGCATCCCTCGCTCCCCCACATTGACGAAATAACACAGAAATTGCGTCGCTATGAAATACTGTTGGTTTTATGACTTCACCATCTAAATCGCGCAACAATACTATGGGTTCTATGACTTCTCCTTCTAAATCGAGTAACTCTAGAATGGAAACGACAGAATTTTCTTTTAAGATACGACTCCCTCCTTTCCGATGCACTATTCCTTCTGTACTGCATCACTCGCTCCATCACATTGGCGCATTAACACCGAAATTGCATCCCTATGAAATACTATGGGTTTTATGACTTCTCCTTCTAAATCGAGTACCGTTTCTATTGAAACGACAGAATTTTTTTTTGTGATACCAGTATCTCCATTCCGATGCACTTTTCCTTCTTTACTGCATCTCTGGCTCCCACACAGTGTCGAATTTCCACAGAAATTGCGTCGTTATGGAATACTATGGGTTCAATGACCTCTCCTTCTAAATCGAATAACGTTTCTATGGAAACGACAGGAGTTTCTTTCGGGATAGGACTGTCTCCTTTCCGATGCTCTATTCCTTCTTTACTGCATCCCTCGCTCCCTCACATTGACGAATTAACACAGAAATTGCGTCGCAATGAAATACTATGTGTTCTATAACTTCTCCTTCTAAATCGAGTCACGTTTAGTTGGGAACAACAGGATTTTCTTTTGGGATACGAGTATCTCCTTACCGATGCGCTATTCCTTCTTTACTGCATCCCTCGCTCATTCACATTGACGAATTAACAGAGAAATTGCGTCGCTATGGAATATTATGTGTTCTATGATTTCTCCTTCTAAATCGAGTAACGTTTAGTTGGGAACGACTGGATTTTCTTTTGGGATACGAGTAGCTCCTTTCCGATGCACTATTCCTTCTTTACTTCATTCCTCGCTCAATCACATTGACGAGTTAACACATAAATTGCGTCGCAATGGAATTCTATGTGTTCTATGCCTTCTCCTTCTGAATCGAGTAACGTTTCCATGGAAACGAAAGGATTTTCTTTTGGGATACGAGTATCTCCTTTCCGATGCACTATTCCTTCTTTACTGCATCCCTCGCTCCCTCACATTGACAAATTAACACAGAAATTGCGTCGCCTTGAAATACTATGCGTTCTATAACTTCTCCTTCTAAATCGAGTAACGTTTAGTTGGGAACGACAGGATTTTCTTTTGGGATGCAACTATTTCTTATCTGATGCACTATTCCTTCTTTACTGCATCCCTCGCTCCATCACATTGACGAATAAGCACAGTAATTGTGTCGCTATGAAATACTATGGGTTCTATGGCTTCTCCTTCTAAGTCGAGTAACGTTTCAATGGAAATGTCAGGATTTTATTTTGGGATACGACTATCTCCTTTCCGATGCACTACTCCTTCTTTACTGCATCCCCTCCTCTCTCATAGGCGTATTAACACAGAAATTGCGTCGCTGTGAAATACGATGGGTTCTATGACTTTTCCTTCTAAATCGAGTAACGTGTCTATAGAAACTACAGGATTTTCTTTTGGGATACGAGTATCTCCTTTCCGATGCCCTTTTCCTACTTTACTGCATCCCTCGCTCTCTCACATTGACGAATTAACACAGAAATTACGTCGCTATGAAATACTATATGTTCTATGACCTCTCCTTCTACATCGAGTAACGTTTCTATGGATACGACAGGATTTTCTTTTGGGATACGAGTATCTCCTTTCCGATGCACTATTCCTTATTTACTGCTTCCCTGGCTCCCTCACATTGACGATTTAACACAGATATTGCGTCGCTATGGAATACTCTGTGTTCTATGACTTCTCCTTCTAAATCGAGTAACGTTTCAATGGAAACGACAGGATTTTCCTTTGGGATACGACTATCTCCATTCCGATGCACTATTCCTTCTGTACTGCATTCCTCGCTCCCTCACATTGTCGAATTAACACAGAAAATGCGTCGCTATGAAATACTATGGGTTATATGACTTCTCATTCTAAATCGAGTAATGTTTCCATGGAAACGACAGGAGTTTCTTTTGGGATACGAGTATCTCCTTTCCGATGCACTATTCCCTCTTTTCTGCATCCCTCGCCCCCTCACAATGACGAATTATCGCAGAAATCTCGTTGCTACGAAATACTATTGGTTCTATGTTTTCACCTTCTAAATCGAGTAACATTTCTATGGAGACGACAGGATTTACCTTTGGGATACGTGTATATCCTTTCTGATGATCTTTTCCTTCTTTACTGCATCTCCCGCTCCCTTACATTGACGAATTAACACAGAAATTGCGTCGCTATGAAATACTATGGGTTATATGACTTCTCCTTCTAAATCGAGTAACGTTTCCATGGAAACGACAAGATTTTCTTTTGGGATACGTTTATCTCCTTTCCGATGCACTATTCCTTCTTTACTGCATTCCTTTCACCCTCACATTGTCGAATTAATACAGAAATTACGTCGCTATGAAATACTATGGGTTCTATGACCTCTCCTTCTAAATCGAGTAACGTTTCTATGGATACGACAGGATTTTGTTTTGGTATTCAAGTATCTCCTTTCCGATGCACTATTCCCTCTTTTCTGCATCTCTCGCTCCCTCTCATTGAAGAATAAGCACAGAAATTGCATTGCTATGAAATACTATGGGTTCTATCACCTCTCCTTCTAAAGCGAGTAACGTTTCTATGGGAACGACAGGTTTTTCTTTTGGGATACGAGTATCTCCTTACCGATGCATTATTACTTCTTTACTGCATACCTCGCTATCTCACATTGACGAATTAACACAGAAATTCCGTCGGTATGAAATACTATGTGTTATATGACTTCTCTTTCTAAATCGAGTAATGTTTCCATGGAATCGTCAGGATTTTCTTTGGGATTCGAGTACCTCCTTTCCGATGCCCTTTTCCTTCTTTACTTCATCCCTCGCTCCCTCACATTGACGAATTAACACAAAAATTGCGTCGCTATGAAATACTAAGGGTTATATGACTTCTCCTTCTAAATCGAGTAACGTTTCCATGGAAACGACAGGAATTTCTTTTGGGATACGAGTATCGTCTTTCCGATGCACTATTCATTCATTACTGCATCCCTCGCTCCCCCACATTGACGAAATAACACAGAAATTGCGTCGCTATGAAATACTATTGTTTTTATGACTTCTCCATCTAAATCGAGCAACGTTTCCACGGAAACGACAGGATTTTCTTTTTGGATACGAGTATCTCTATTCCGATGCACTATTCCTTCTTTACTGCATACCTCGCTCCATCACATTGACGACTTAATACAGAAATTACGTCGCTATGAAATACAAAGCGTTTTATAACATCTCCCTCTAAATCAAGTAACGTTTAGTTGGGAACGACAGTATTTTCTTTTGGGATGCAACTATCTCCTTTCCGATGCATTATTCCTTCTTTACTGCATCGCTCGCTCCCTCTCATAGACGAATAAGCGCAGAAACTGCATCGCTATGAAATACTATGGGTTCAATGACTTCTCCTTATAAAGTGAGTAACGTTTCAATGGGAACGACAGTATTTTCTTTTGGGTATACGAGTATCTCCTTACCGATTCATTATTACATGTTTACTGCATTCCTCGCTCCCTCACAGTGACGAATTGACACAGAAGTTGCGTCGCTATGGAATACTATGTGTTCTATGACTTCTCCTTCTAAATCTAGTGACGTTTCTATGGATACGACTGGATTTTCTTTTGGGATACGGGTATCTACTTTCCGATGCACTATTCCCTCTTTACTATATCCCTCGCTCCCTCACATTGACGAATTAGCACAGAAATTGCGTCGCTTTGAAATACTACGTGTTCTGCAACTTCTCCCTCTAAATCGAGTAACGTTTCTATGGAAAGGACAGGATTTTCTTTTGGTATACGAGTATGTCCATTCCGATGCACAATTCCTTCTTTACTACATCCTTCTCTCCCTTACATTGACGAATTTCCACAGAACTTGCGTCGCTATGAAATACTGTGGGTTCTATGACTTCTCCTTCAAAATCGAGTAACATTTCCGTGGAAACGACAGGATTTTAATCTCGGATACGAGTATCTCCTTTCCGATGCACTTTTCCTTCTCTACTGCATCCCTCGCTCTCTCACATTGACGAATTAACACAGTAATTGCGTCTCTATGAAATACTGTGGGTTCTATGATTTCTCCTCCTAAATCGAGTAACGTTTCTATTGTAACGACAGGATATTCTTTTGGGATACGAATTTCTCCTTTCCGATGCACTACTCCTTCTTTACTGCACCCTCCGCTCCCTCACATTGACGAATTAACAATGAAATTGCGTCGCTATGAAATACTATGTGTTCTTTGACTTCTCCTTCTAAATCGAGTCACGTTTAATTGGGAACAACAGGATTTTCTTTTGTGATGCAACTATCTCCTTTCCGATGCACTATTCCTTCTTTACTACATCCCTCGCTCCCTCACATTGACGAATAAGCACAGAAATTGCGTCGCTATGAAATACTACGGGATCTATAACTTCTCCTTCTAAAGCGAGTAACGTTTCTATACAAACAACAGGTTTTTCCTTTGGGATACGAGTATCTCCTTTCCGATGCACTATTCCTTCTTTACTGCATCCCTCGTTCCCTCAATTTGACGAATTAGCACAGAAATTGCGTCGCTATGAAATACTATGGGTTCTATGGCTTCTCCTTCTAAATCGAGTAACGTTTCTATGGGAATGACAGGATTTTCGTTTGGGATACGTCCATCTACTTTCCGATGCAGTATTCCTTCTTTACTGCATCCCCCGCTCCGTCACATTGACGATTTAACACAGAAATTGCGTCGCTATGGTATACTATGATTTCTATGACTTCTCCTTCTAAATCGAGTAACGATTCTATGGAAGCGGCAGGATTTTCTTTTGTGATACCTGTATCTCCTTTCCGATGCCCTTTTCCTTCATTACTGCTTCCCTCGCTCTCTCACATTGACGAATTAACACAGGAATTGCGTTGCTATGAAATACTTTGGGTTATATGACTTCTCCTTCTAAATCGAGTAACGATTCTATGGAAGCGGCAGGATTTTCTTTTGTGATACCTGTATCTCCTTTCCGATGCCCTTTTCCTTCATTACTGCTTCCCTCGCTCTGTCACATTGACGAACTAACACAGGAATTGCGTTGCTATGAAATACTTTGGGTTATATGACTTCTCCTTCTAAATCGAGTAACATTTCCATGGAAACGACCGGATTTTCTTTTGGGATTCGAGTACCTCCACTCCGATGCCCTTATCTTTCTTTACTGCTTTCCTCGCTCCCTCGCATTGTCGAATTAACACAGAAAATGCGTTGCTATGAAATACTACGGGTTATATGACTTCTCATTCTAAGTCGAGTTACGTTTCCACGGAAACGACAGGATTTTCTTTTGGGATACGAGTATCTCCTTTCTGATGCACTATTCCTTCTTTACTGCATCCCTCGCTCCCTCACATTGACAAATTAACACAGAAATTGCGTCACCTTGAAATACTATGCGTTCTATAACTTCCCCTTCTAAATCGAGTAACGTTTAGATGTGAACGACAGAATTTTCTTTTGGGATCCGACTATTTCTTATCTGATGCACTATTCCATCTTTACTGCATCCCTCGCTCCATCACATTGACGAATAAGCACAGTAATTGCGTCGCAATGAAATACTATGGGTTCTGTGGCTTCTCCTTCTAAATCGAGTAACGTTTCAATGGAAATGACAGGATTTTCTTTTGGGATAAGACTATCTCCTTTCCGATGCACTATTTCTTCTTTACTGCATCCCCCCCTCTCACATAGGCGAATTAACACAGAAATTGCGCCGCTATGAAATACGATGGGTTCTATGACTTTTCCTTCTAAATCGAGTGACGTTTATATGGAAACTACGGGATTTTCTTTTGGGATACGAGTATCACCTTTCCGATGCACTATTCCTTCTTTATTGCATTCCTAGCTCCCTCGCATAGACGAATTAACACAAAAATTGCGTCGCAATGAAATACTATGGGTTCTATGACTTCTCCCTCTAAATCGAGTAACAATTCTATGGAAACAACAGGATTTTCTTTTGGGATACGAGTATCTCCTTTCTGATGCCCTTTTCCTTCTTTACTGCATCCCTCGCTCTCTCACATTGACGAATTAACACAGAAATTTCGTCGCTATGAAATACTATGTGTTTTATGAGTTCTCCTTCTAAATCGAGTAACGTTTCAATGGAAACGACACAATTTTCTTTTCGGATGCGACTATCTCCATTCCGATGCACTATTCCTTCTGTACTGCATCCCTTGCCCCCTCACATTGAAGAATTAACTCAGAAATTGCGTCGCTATGAAATCCTATGGGTTCTATGACTTCACCTTCTAAATCGAGTAACGTGTCTATAGAAACTACAGGATTTTCTTTTGGGATACGAGTATCTCCTTTCCGATGCACTATTCCTTATTTACTGCTTCTCTAGCTCCCTTAAATTGACGACTTAACACAGAAATTGCGTCGCTATGGAATACTCTGTGTTCTATGACTTCTGCTTCTAAATCGAGTAACGTTTCAATGGAAACGACAGGATTCCCCTTTGGGATACGTTTATCTCCATTCCGATGCACTATTCGTTCTGTACTGCATTCCTCGCTCCCTCACATTGTCGAATTAACACAGAAAATGCGTCGCTATGAAATACTGTGGGTTATATGACTTCTCAATCTAAATCGAGTAACGTTTCCATGGAAACGACAGGATTTTCTTTTGGGATACAAGTATCTCCTTTCCGATGCACTATTCCCTCTTTACTGCATCCCTCGCTCCCTCACAATGACGAATTACCGCAGACATCTCGTCGCTATGAACTACTATGGGTTCTATGTCTACACCTTCTAAATCGAGTAACATTTCTATGGAAACGACCGGATTTTCGTTTGGGATACATGTATCTCCTTTCCGATGGTCTTTTCCTTCATTACTGCATCCCTCGCTCCCTCACATTGGCGAATTAGCACAGAAATTGCGTCGCTATGAAATACTATGGGTTATTTGACTTCTCCTTCTAAATCGAGTAACGCTTCCATGGAAACGACAGGATTTTCTTTGGGATTCGAGTACCTCCTTTCCGATGCCCTTTTCCTTCTTTACTGCATCCCTCGCTCCCTCACATTGACGGATTAACACAGATATTGCGTCGCTATGAAATATTATGGGTTATATGACTTCTCCTTCTAAATCGAGTAACGTTTCCATGGAAACGACAGGATTTTCTTTTGGGAAACGTCTATCTCCTTTCCGACGCACTATTCCTTCTTTTCTGCATTCCTCTCACCTTCACATTGACGAATTAATACAGAAATTACGTCGCTATGAAATACTATGGGTTCTATGACCTTTCCTTCTAAATCGAGTAACGTTTCTATGGATACGACAGGATTTTGATTTGGTATTCAAGTATCTTCTTTCCGATGCACTATTCCTTCTTTTCTTCATCTCTCGCTCCCTCTCATTGACGAATAAGCACAGAAATTGCATCGCTATGAAATACTATGGGTTCTATGACTTCTCCTTCTAAAGCGAGTAACGTTTCTATGGGAACGACAGGATTTTCTTTTGGGATACGAGTTTCTCCTTACTGATGCATTATTACTTCTTTACTGCATTCCTCGCTCCCTCACATTGACAAATTAACACAGAAGTTGCCTCGCTATGAAATACTATGTGTTCTATGACTTCTCCTGCTAAATCTAGTAACGTTTCTATGGATACGACAGGATTTTCCTTTGGTATACGAGTTACTCCTTTCCGATGCACTGTTCCTTCTTTACTGCACCCCTCGCTCACTCAGATTGACGAATTAGCACAGAAATTCCGTCGCTATGAAATACTATGGGTTCTATGAGACTCCATCTGAATCGAGTGACGTTTCTATGGAAACGACACAATTTTCTTTTCGGATAGGACTATCTCCATTCCGATGCACCATTCCTTCTGTACTGCATCCCTTGCTCCCTCACATTGAAGAATTAACTCAGAAATTGGGTCGCTATGGAATACTATGGGTTCTATGACTTCTCCTTCTAAATCGAGTAACGTGTCTATGGAAACGACATGATTTTCTTCTCGGATACGAGTATCTCCTTTCCGATGCACTTTTCCTTCCCTACTGCATCCCTCGCTCTCTCACATTGACGAATTAACACAGAAGTTGCCTCGCTATGAAATACTATGTGTTCTATGACTTCTCCTGCTAAATCTAGTAACGTTTCTATGGATACGACAGGATTTTCCTTTGGTATACGAGTTACTCCTTTCCGATGCACTATTCCTTCTGTACTGCATCCCTCGCCCCCTCACATTGACGAATTGACACAGAAACTGCGTCGCCAAGAAATACTATCCGTTCTATGACATCTCTTCCTAAATCGAGTAACGTTTTTATTGAAACGACAGGATTGTCTTTTGGGACACGAGTATCTCATTTCCGATACACTATTCCTTCTTTACTGCATACCTGGCTCCCTCACATTGACGAATTAACACAGAAATTGCGTCGCTATGGAATACTATGGGTTCTATGACATCCTCTTCTAAATCGAGTAACATTTCAATGGAAACGACAGGATTTACTTTTCGGATACGAGTATCTCCTTTCCGATGCACTATTCCTTCCTTACTGCATCTCTCGCTCTCTCACATTGACGAATTAACACAGAAATTGCGTCGCTATGAAATACTATGATTTCTATGACTTCTCCTTCTAAATCGAGTACCGTTTCTATGGAAACGACAGGACTTTCTTTTGGGATACAACTGTCTCCTTTCCGATGCACTATTCCTTCATTACTGCATCCCTCACTTCGTCACATTGACGAATTAAAACAGAATTTGCGTCGCTATGAAATACAATGCGTTCTATAACATCTCCTTCTAAATCGAGTAACGTTTATTTGGGAACGACAGGATTTTTTTTTGGGATGCAACTATCTTCTTTCCGATGCCCTATTCCTTCTGTACTGCAAACCTCGCGCCCTCTCATTGACGAATAAGCACAGAAATTGCATCGCTATGAAATACTATGGGTTCAATGACATCTTCTTCTAAAGCGAGTAAGGTTTCTATGGGAACGACAGGATTTTCTTTTGGGATACGAGTATCTCCTTACCGATTCATTATTACATCTTTACTGCATTCCTCGCTCCCTCACAGTGACGAATTGACACAGAAATTGCGTCGATATGGAATACTGTGTGTCCCATGACTTCTCGTTCTAAATCGTGTAACGTTTCTATGGAAACGACAGGATTTTCTTTTGGTATACGAGTATCTCCTTTACGATGCACTTTTCCTTCGTTACTGCATCCCTGGCTCCCTCACATTGACGAATTAAAACAGATATTGGGTCGCTATGATATACTATGGGTTCTGTGACTTCTCCTTTTAAATCGAGTAACGTTTCAATGGAAACGACCGAATTTTGTTTTGGGATACGACTATCTACTATCCGATGCACTATTCCTTCTGTACTGCATCCCTCGATCCCACACATTGGCGAATTAACACAGAAATTGCGTCGCTATGAAAAACTACGGGGTCAATGATTCCTCCTTCTAAATCAAGTAACGTTTCTATAGAAACGACAGGATTTTCTTTTGGTATACGAGGATATCCTTTCCGATGCACTATTCTCTCTTTACTGCATCCCTAACTCCCTCACATTGACGAATTAACACAGAGATTGCGTCGCTATGAAATGCTGTGGGTGCTATAACATCTCCTTCTAAATCAAGTTACGTTTCTATGGAATCGACAGGATTTTCTATTGGTATACCTGTATCTCCTTTCCGATGCACTATTCCTTCTTTACTGCATCCCTCGCTCCGTCACATTGACGAAGTAACACAATAATTGCGTCGCCTTGAAATACTATGCGTTCTATAACTTCTCCTTCTAAATCGAGTAACGTTTCTATGGAAACAACAGGATTTTCTTTTGGGGTTACGAGTATCTCCTTTCCGATGCACTATTCCTTCTTTACTGCATACCTCGATCCCTCTCATTGACGAATAAGCACAGAAATTGCATCGCTATGAATTACTATGTGTTCTATTACTTCTCCTTGTAAAGCGTGTAACGTTTGTATGGGAACGACAGGATTTTCTTTTTGGATACGAGAGTCTCCTTACCGATGCATTATTACTTCTTTACTGCATTTCTCGTTCCCTCACATTGACGAATTAACACAGAAGTTGCGTCGCTATGGAATACTATGTGTTCTATGACTTCTCCTTCTAAATCTAGTAACGTTTCTATGGAAACGACAGGATTTCCTTTTGGTATACGAGTTACTCCTTTCCGATGCAATATTCCTTCTTTACTGCACCCCTCGCTCTCTCACATTGACGAATTAACACAGAAATACCGTCGCTATGAAATACTATTGGTTCTATGACTTCTCCTTCTAAATCGAGTAACGTTTCTATGGAACGACACAATTTCCTTATCGGATACGACTATCTCCATTCCTTCTGTACTACATTCCTTGCTCCCTCACATTGAAGAATTATCACAGATATTGCGTCGCTATGATATACTATGGGTACTATGACTTCCCCTTCTAAATCGAGTTACGTGTCTATAGAAACGACTGGATGTTCTTTTGGGATACGAGTATCTCCTTTCCGATGCACTATTCCTTCTTTACTGCATACCTCGATCCCTCTCATTGACGAATAAGCAGAGAAATTGCATTGCTATGAATTACTATGTGTTCTATTACTTCTCCTTGTCAAGCGTGTAACGTTTCTATGGGAACGACTGGATTTTCTTTTTGGATACGAGTATCTACTTACCGATGCATTATTCCTTCTTTACTGCATCCCTCGCTCCGTCACATTGACGAATTAACACAGTAATTTCGTCGCTATGAGATACTATGGGTTCTATAAAATCTCCTTCTATATCGAGTAACGATTCAATGGAAACGACGAGATTTTCTTTTGGGATACGACTACCACCTTTCCGATGCACTATTCCTTCTTTACTGCATCTCTCGCTCCCTCACAATGACGAATTACCGCAGATATCTCGTCACTATGAAATACTATGGGTTCTATGACTTCACCTTCTAAATCGAGTAATATTTCTATGGAAACGACAGGATTTTCTTTTTGGATATGAGTAGCTACTTTCCGATGCGCTATTTCTTCTTTACTGCATGCCTGGCTCCCTCACACTGACGAATTAACACAGAAATTGCGTCGATATGGAATACTGTGTGTCCTACGTCTTCTCCTTCTAAATCGTGTTATGTTTCCATGGAAACGACAGGATTTTCTTTTGGTATACGAGTATCTCCTTTCCGATGCACTATTCCTTCTTTACTGCATCCCTGGCTCCCTCACATTGACGAATTGAAACAGAAATTGCGTCGCTATGGAATACTATTTGTTCTATGACTTCACCTTCTTAATCGAGTAACGTTTAGTTGGGAACGACAGGATTTTCTTTTGGCATGCAACTATCTCCTTTCCGATGCACTATTCCTTCTTTACTGCACCCCTCGCTCCCTCACATTGACGAATCAGCACAGAACTTGCGTCGCTATGAAATACTATGTGTTGTATGACATCCCCTTCTAAAGCGAGTAGCGTTTCTATGGAAACGACACGTTTTTCTTTTGGGACACGACTATCTGCTTACCGATGCACTATTCCTTCTTTCCTGTATCCCTCGCTCCCTCCTATTGACGAATTAACACAGAAATCGCGTCGCTATGAAATACTATGGGTTCTATTACTTCTCCGTCAAAATCGAGTAACGTTTCTATGGAAACGACCGGATTTTCTTTTGGGATACGACTATCTCCTTTCCGATGAACTATTCCTTCTTTACTGCATTGCTGGTTCCCTCACATTGACGAATTAACACAGAAATTGCGACGCTATGAAATACTGTGTGTTCTATGACTTCTCCTTCTAAATCGAGTAACATTTCTATGGAGACGACAGGATTTTCATTTGGGTTACGAGTATCTCCTTTCCGATGCACTATTCCTTCTATAACGCATCCCTCACTCCCTCACACTGACGAATTAACACAGAAATTGCGTCGACATGAAATACTATCGGTTATATGACTTCTCCTTCTAAATCGAGTGACGTTTCTATTGAAACGACAGGATTTTCTTTTTGGATACGAGTATCTCCTTACCGATGCATTATTACTTCTTTACTGCATTTCTCGTTCCCTCACATTGTCGAATTAACACAGAAATTGCATCGCCATGAAATACTATGGGTTCTATGACTTCTCCTTCGAAATCGAATAACGTTTCTATTGAAAAGACAGGATTTTCTTTTGGGATACGAGTATCTCCATTCCGATGCACTACTCCTTCTTTACTGCATCCCTAGCTCCATCACATTGACTAATTAACACAAAAATTGCGTCGCTATGAAATACTATGGGGTCTATGATTTCTCCTTCTAAATCGAGTAACGTTTCTATGGAAACGTCAGCATTATCTTTTGGGATACGAGTCTCTCCTTTTCGATGCACTGTTCCTTCTTTACTGCATATCTCGCTCCCTCCTATTGACGAATTAACACAGAAATCGCGTCGGTATCAAATACTATGGGTTCTATGACTTCTCCGTCAAAATCGAGTAACGTTTCTATGGAAACGACAGGATTTTCTTTTGGGATACGACTATCTCCTTTCCGATGAACTATTCCTTCTTTACTGCATTGCTGGTTCCCTCACATTGACGAATTAACACAGAAATTGCGTCGCTACGGAATACTGTGTGTTCAATGACTTCTCCTTCTAAATCGAGTAACATTTCTATGGAGACGACAGGATTTTCTTTTGGGTTACGAGTATCTCCTTTCCGATGCACTATTCCTTCTATAACGCATCTCTCACTCCCTCACAAGGACGAATTAACCCAGAAATTGCGTCGACATGAAATACTATCGGTTATATGACTTCTCCTTCTAAATCGAGTGACGTTTCTATGGAAACGACAGGATTTTCTTTTGGCATACGCTTATCCCCTTTTCGATGCACTATAAATTCTTTACTGCATACCTCGCTCCCTCACATTGTCGAATTAACACAGAATTTGCATCGGCATGAAATACTATGGGTTCTATGACTTCTCCTTCTAAATCGAATAACGTTTCTATTGAAACGACAGGATTTTCTTTTGGGATACATCTCCATTCCGATGCACTATTCCTTCTTTACTGCATCCCTAGCTCCATCACATTGACGAAATAACACAGAAATTGCGTCGCTATGAAATACTATGTGTTCTATAACTTCTCATTCTAAATCGAGTAACGTTTCTATGGATTCGAAAGGGTATTCTTTTGGGATACGTCTATCTTCATTCCGACGCACTATTCCTTCTTTACTGCATTCCTGGCTCCCTCACATTGACGAATTAACACAGACATTGGGACGGTATGGAAAACTATGTGTTCTATGACTTTTCCTTCTAAATCGAGTAACGTTTCCATGGAAACGACTGGATTTCCTTTTGGGATACAAGTAACTCTTTTCCGATGCACTATTCCTTCTTTACTGCATCCCTCGCTCCCTCACATTGACGAATTAAGACAGACATTGCATCGCTATGAAATACTAGGGGTTCTATGACTTCTCCATCTAAATCGAGTAACGTGTCTATGGACACGACAGTATTTTCTTTTGGGATGCGAGTATCTCCTGTCCGATGCTCTATTCCTTCATTACTGCAGCTCTCGCTCTCTCACATTGACGAATTAACACAGAAATTGCGTCGCTATGGAATACTATGGGTTCTATGATTTCTTCTTCACAATCGATTAACGTTTCCATGGAAACGACAGGATTTTCTTTTGGGATACGATTATCTCCTATCCGATGCACTATTCCTTCTTTGCTGCATCCCTCGCTCCCTCACATTGACGAATTAACATAGAAATGGCGTCGCTATGAAATCCTATGGGTTCTATGACTTCTCCTTCTAAATCGAGTAACGATTCTATGCAGACGACAGGATTATCTTTTGGGATACGGGTATCTCCTTTCCGATGCACTATTCCTTCTTTACTGCAGTCCTCGCTCCCTCACATTGACGAATTAACACAGAAATGGCGTCGCTATGAAATACTATGCGTTCTATGGCTTCCCTTCTAAATCAAGTAACGTTTCTATACAAACAACAGGTTTTTCTTTTGGGATACGAGTATCTCCATTCCGATGCACTATTTATTCATTCCTGCATCTCTCGCTCCCTCAAATTGACAAATTAACACAGAAATTGCGTCGCTAAGAAATACTGTGTGTTCTATGACATTCCCTTCTCAATCGAGTAACGTTTCTATATTAACAACATGAATTTCTTTTGGGTTACGAGTATCTCCTTTCCGAAGCACTATTCCTTCTGTATTGCATCCCTCGCACCCTCACATTGACGAATTTACACAGTAATTGCGTCGCTATGAAATACTAGGGGTTTTATGACTTCTCCTTCTAAACAGAGTAACGTTTCTATGGAAACGACAGGATTTTCTTTTCGGATACGAGTATCACCTTTCTGATGCACTATTCCTTCTCTACTGCATCCCTCGCATTCTCACATTGGCGAATTAACACAGAAATTGCGTCGCTATGAAATACTATGGGTTCCATGATTTCTCCTTCTAATTCGAGTAACGTTTCTATGGAAACGACAGGAATTTCCTTTTGGGTTACCAGTATCTCCTATCCGAGGCTCTATTAGTTCTTTACTGCATTCCTAGCTCCCTCACATAGACGAATATGCACAGAAAATGCGTCGCTATGATATACTATGGGTTCTATAACATCTCCTTCTAAATCGAGTAACGTTTCTATGGATACGACGGGATTTTCTTTTGGGTTACGAGTATCTCCTTTCCGATGCACTATTCCTTCTATAATGCATCCCCCACTCCCTCACATTGACGAATTAACACAGAAATTGCGTCGACAGGAAATACTATGGGTTACATGACTTCTCCTTCTAAATCGAGTGACGTTTCTATGGAATCGACAGGATTTTCTTTTGGGATACGAGTATCTCCTTTCCGATGCACTATTCCTTCTATAATGCATCCCCCACTCCCTCACATTGTCGAATTAACACAGAAATTGCATCGCCATGAAATACTATGGGTTCTAAAACTTCTCCTTTTAAATCGAGTAACGTTTCTATGGAAACGAGAGGATTTTCATTTGGTTTACGAGTATCTCCTTTCCGATGCACTATTCCTTCATTACTGCATCTCTCCCTCCCTCTGATTGACGAATTAACACAGAAATTGCGTCGCTATGAAATACTATGCGTTCTATGACTTCTCCTTCTAAATCGAGTAACGTTTCTATGGAAACGAAAGCATTTTCTTTTGGGAATCGACTATATACTTTCCGATGCACTATTGCTTCTGTTCTGCACCCCTCGCACCATCACATTGGCGAATTAACACAGAAATTGCGTTGCTATGAAATACTATGGGTTTCATGCCTTCTCCTTCTAAATCGAGTAACGTTTCTATTGAAACGACAGGTTTTGCTTTTGGGATACGAGTTCCTCCTTCCCGATGCACTATTCCTTCTATACTGCATTCCTGGCTCTCTCACATGGACGAATTGTAACAGCAATTGCGTCGCTATGTAATACAATGGGTTCATTGACTTCTCCATCTAAATCGAGTAACGTTTCTATGGAAACGACTGGATTTTCTTTTGGGAGACAACTATCTCCATTCAGATTCACTATTCCTTCTTTACTGCATTCCTGGCTCCCTCACATTGACGAATAAACCAGAAATTGCGTCGCTATGGAACAGTATGGGTTCTATGACTTCTCCTTCTTAATCGAGTAACGTTTCAATGGAAACGACAGGATTTTCTTGTGGTATAGGAGTATCTCCTTTCCGATGCACTATTCCTTCTTTACTGCATCCCTCGTTCCCTCACATTGACGAATTAACACAGAAATTACGTCGCTAAGAAATACTATGGGTCACTATGAGTTCTTCCAAATCGAGTAACGTTTCTATGGAAACAACAGAATTTTCTTTTGGGATACGACTATCTCCTTTCCGATGCACTATTCCTTCTGTACTGCATCCCTCGCTCCCTCACATTGGCGAATTAACACAGAAATTGCGTCACTATGAAATACTAGGGGATCTATGACTTCTCCTTCTAAATCGAGTAACGTTTCTATTGAAACGACAGGATTTTCTTTTAGGATACGACTATCTCCTTTCCGATGCACTATTCCTTCTTTACTGCATCCCTGGCTCCCTCACAATGACGAATTAACATAGAAAATGCGTCGCTGTGGAATACTATGGGTTCAATGACTTCTCCTTCTAAATCGGGTAACGTTTCAATGGAATCGACAGGATTTTCTTTAGGTGTACGAGTATCTCCTTTCCGATGCACTATTCCTTTTTTCTGCATCCCCCGATCCCTCGCATTGACGAATTAACACAGAAATTGCGTCGCCTTGAAATACTATGCGTTCTATGACATCTCTTTCTAAATCGAGAAACGTTCCTATTAAAACGACAGGATTTTCTTTTGGGATACGACTATCTCCTTTCCGATGCACTATTCCTTCCTTGCTGCATCTCTGGCTCCCTTACATTGACGAATTGACACAGAAATTGCGTCGCTAAGAAATACTAACGGTTCCATAACTTCTTCTTCTAAATCGAGTAACGTTTCTATGGAAACGACAGGATTTTCTTTTGGGATACGACTCTCTCCTTTCCGATGCACTATTCCTTCCTTGCTGCATCCCTGGCTCCCTCACATTGACGAATTAACCCAGAAATTGCGACGCTATGGAATACTATGTGTTCCATGACTTCTCCTTCTAAATCGAGTAACTTGTCAATGGAAACGACAGGATTTTCTTTTGGGATACGTGTAACTCCTTTCCGATGCACTATTCCTTCTTTACTGCATCCCTCGCTCCCATACATAGACGAATTACGACAGAAATTCCGTCACTATGAAATACTATGGGTTCTATGACCTCTCCTTCTAAATCGAGTAACATTTCCATGGAAACGATAGGATTTTCATTTGGGATACGACAATCTCCTTTCCGATGCGGTATTCCTTCTGTACTGCATCCCGCGTCCCCTCACATTGACGAAATAACACAGAAATTGCGTCGCCTTGAAATACTATGCGTTCTATGACATCTCTTACTAAATCGAATAACGTTTCCATTAAATCGACAGGAATTTCTTTTGCGATACGAGTATCTCATTTCCGATGCACCATTACTTTTTTACTGTATAACTGGCTCAGTCACATTGACGAATTAACACTGAAATTGCGTCCCTATGGAATACAATGGGTTCAATGACTGGTCCATCTAAATCGATTAACGTTTCTATGGAAACGACATGATTTTCTTTTCGGATACGAGTAGCTCCTTTCCGATGCACTATTCCTTCTCTACTGCATCCCCCGTTCTCTCACATTGACGGATTGACACAGAAATTGCGTCGCTAAGAAATACTAACGGTTCCATAACTTCTCCTTCTAAATCGAGTAATGTTTGTATAGAAACGACGGGGTTTTCTTTTGGGATATGAGTATCTCCTTTCCGATGCACTACTCCCTCTTTAATGCACACCTGGCTACCTCACATTGACCAATTAGCACAGAAATTGCGTCGCTATGGATTACTATGTGTTCTATGACTTCTCCTTCTAAATCGAGTAACATTTCCACGGAAACGACAGGATTTTCCTTTGGAATTCGGCCATCTCCTTTCCGATGCACTATTCCTTCTGTACTGCATCCCTCGCTCCATCACATTGACGAATTAACACAGAAATTGCGTCGCCTTGAAATACTATGCGTTCTATGGCATCTCTTTCTAAATCGAGTAACGTTGCTATTGAAACGACAGGAATTTCTTTTGGGATACGAGTATCTCATTCCGATGCACTATTCCCTCTTTACTGTATCCCTGGCTCAGTCACATTGACGAATTATCACTGAAATTGCGTCCCTATTGTATACTATGGATTCTATTCCTTCTCCTTCTAAATCGAGTAACGTTTCAATGGAAACGACAGGATTTTCTTTTGGTATAGGAGTATCTCCTTTCCGATGCACTATTCCTTCTGTACTGCATCCCTCGCTCCCTCACATTGACGAATTAGCACAGAAATTGCATCGCCATGAAATACTATGGGTTCAATAAATTCTCCAACTAAATCGAGTAACGTTTCTATGGAAACGAGAGGAATTTCTTTTGGAATACGAGTATCTCCTTTCCGATGCACTATTCCTCCATTACTGCATCTCTCGCTCCCTCTGATTAACGAATTAACACAGAAATTGCGTCGCTATGAAATACTATGCGTTCTATGACTTCTCCTTCTAAATCGAGTAACGTTTCTATTGAGACGACAGGATTTTCTTTTGGGATACGAGTTCCTCCTTCCCGATGAAGTATTCCTTCTTTACTGCATCCCTGGCTCTCTCACATGGACGAATTGTCACAGCAATTGCGTCGCTATGAAATACTATGGGTTCATTGACTTCTCCTTTTAAATCGAGTAACGTTTCTTTGGAAACGACAGGATTTTCTTTTGGGATACAACTACCTCCATTCAGATTCACTATTAATTCTTTACTGCATTCCTGGCTCCGTCACATTGACGAATTAACAAAGAAATTGCGTTGCTATGGAATAGTATGGGTTACATGACTTCTCCTTCTAAATCGAGTAACGTTTCAATGGAAACGACCGGATTTTCCTTTGCTATAGGAGTATCTCCTTTCCGATGCTCTATTCCTTCTTTACTGCATCCCTCGCTGCCTCACATTGAAGAAATAACACAGAAATTGCGTCGCCTTGATATACTATGCGTTCTATGACATCTCTTTCTAAATCGAGTAACGTTTCTATTAAATCGACAGGATTTTCTTTTGGGATACGAGTATCTCATTTCCGATGCACCATTCCTTCTTTACTGTATCCCTGGGTCAGTCACATTGACGAATTAACACTGAAATTGCGTCCCTATTGAATACTATGTGTTCTATGACTTTTCCTTCTAAAACGAGTATCGTTTCTATGGAAACGACAGGATTTTCTTTTGGGATACGAGTATCTCCTTTCCGATGCACTATTCCTTCTTTACTGCATCCCTCGCTCGTTGACATTGATGAATTAACACAGAAATTGCGTCGCCTTGAAATACTATGCGTTCTATGACATCTCTTTCTAAATCGAGAAACATTTCTATTAAAGCGACAGGATTTTCTTTTGGGATACGAGTATCTCCTTTCCGATGCACTATTTCTTCTTTACTGTATCCCTCGCTCCCTCACATTGACGAATTATCGCAGAAATTTCGTCGCTATCGAATACTATGTGTTCTATGACCTCTCCTTGTAAATCGAGTAACGTTTCTATAGAAACGACAGGATTTTCTTTTGGGATACGAGTATCTCCTTACCGGTGCACTACTCCTTCTTTACTGCATCCCTCGCTCCCTCACATTGACGAACTAACACAGAAATTGCGTCGCTATGAAATACTATGGGTTCTATGACTTCTCCTTCTAAATCGAGTAACTTGTCTATGGAAACGACAGGATTTTCTTTTGGGATACGTGTATCTCCTTTGCGATGCACTATTCCTTCTATACTGCATCCCTCGCTCCCTTACATAGACAAATTACCACAGAACTTCCGTCACTATGAAATACTATGGGTTCTATGACCTCTCCTTCTAAATCGAGTAACATTTCCATGGAAACGATAGGATTTTCTTTTGGGATACGACAATCTCCTTTCCGATGCACTATTCCTTCTCTACTGCATCCCCCGTTCTCTCTCATTGACGAAATAACACAGAAATGGCGTCGCTATGAAATGCTATGGGTTCTATGACTTCTCCTTCTAAATCGAGTAACGTTTCTATTGAAACGACAGGAGTTTCTTTTGGGATACGACTATCTCCTTTCCGATGCACTAATCCTTCTTTACTGCATCCCTGGCTCCCTCACATTGACGAATTAACACAGACATTGCGTCGCTGTGGAATACTATGCGTTCATTGACTTCTCCTTCTAAATCGAGTAACGTTTCAATGGAATCGACAGGATTTTCTTTTGGTGTACGAGTATCTCCTTTCCGATGCACTATTTCTTCTTTACTGCATCCCTCGATCCCTCACATAGACAAATTAACACAAAAAAGGCGTCGCAATGAAATCCTCTGTGTTCTATGACATCTCCTTCTAAATCGAGTAACATTTCCACGGAAACAAGAGGATTTTCTTTTGGAATACGGCTATCTCCTTTCCGATGCCCTATTCCTTCTGTACTGCATCCCTGGCTCAGTCACATTGACGAATTATCACTGAAATTGCGTCCCTATTGTATACTATGGGTTCTATTACTTCTCCTTCTAAATCGAGTAACGTTTCAATGGAGACGACAGGATTTTCTTTTGGGATACGTGTATCTCCTTTCCGATGCACTATTCCTTCTTTACTACATTCCTCGCTGCCTCACATTGTCGAATTAGCACAGAAATTGCATCGCCATGAAATACAATGGGTTCAATAACTTCTCATACTAAATCGAGTAACGTTTCTTTGGAAACGAAAGTATTTTCTTTTGGGATACGACTATCTCCTTTCCGATGCACTATTGCTTCTGTACTGCTTCCCTCGCACCATCACATTGGGGAATTAACACAGAAATTGCGTCGCTATGAAATACTATGGGTTCTAAGCCTTCTCCTTCTAAATCGAGTACCGTTTCTATTGAAACGACAGGATTTTCTTTTGGGATAAGAGTATCTCCTTTCCGATGCTCTATTAGTTCTCTACTGCGTTCCTAGCTCCCTCACATTGACGAATAAGCACAGAAATTGCGTCACTATGAAATCCTATGGGTTATATGACCTCTTCTTCTAAATCGAGTAACATCTCCATGGGAACGACAGGATTTTCTTTTGGGATACGACTATCCGCTTTCCGATGCGGTATTCCTTCTTTACTGCATCCCTGGCTCTCTCACATGGACGAATTAACACAGAAATTGAGTTGCTATGGAATAGTATGGGTTCCATGACTTCTCCTTCTAAATCGAGTGACGTATCAATGGAAACGACAGGATTTTCCTTTGGTATAGGAGTATCTGCTTTCCGATGCTCTATTCCTTCTTTACTGCATCCATCGCTCCCTCACATTGACGAAATAACACAGAAATTGCGTCGCCTTGAAATACTATGCGTTCTATGACATCTCTTTCTAAATCGAGTAACGTTTCTATTAAATCGACAGGATTTTCTTTTGGGATACGAGTATCTCATTTCCGATGCACCATTCCTTCTTTACTGTATCCCTGGCTCAGTCACATTGACGAATTAACACTGAATATGCGTCCCTATGGAATACTATGGGTTCAATGACTGTTCCATCTAAATCGAGTCACGTTTCTATAGGAACGACAGGATTTTCTTTTCGGATACGAGTATCTCCTTTCCGATGCACTATTCCTTCTTTACTGCATCCCCCGTTCCCTCACATTGACGAACTAACACAGAAATCTCGTCGCTATGAAATACTATGGGTTCTGTAACCTCTCCTTCTAAATCGAGTAACGTTTCTATGGAAACTACTGGATTTTCTTTTTGGATAAGACTATCTCCTTTCCGATGCACTATCCCTTCTTTACTGCATCCCGCGCTCCCTCACATTGAAGAATTACCGCAGCAATAGCGTCGCTATGAAATACTATGGTTACTATGACTTCTAGTTCTAAATCGAGTAACGTTTCTATGGAAACGGCAGAACTTTCTTTTTCGATATGAGTAACTCCTTTCCGATGCGCTATTCCTTCTGTACTGCATCCCTCGCTCCCTCACGTTGGCGAATTAACACAGAAATGGCGTCGCTATGAAATACTATGGGTTCTGTGACTTCTCCTTCTAAATCGAGTAACGTTTCTATTGAAACGACAGGATTTTCTTTTGGGATACGATTATCTCCTTTCCGATGCACTATTCCTTCTTTACTGCATCCCTCGATCCCTCACATTGACGAATTAACACAGAAATTGTGTCGCTATGGAATACTATGGGTTCTATGACTTCTACTTCTAAATCGAGTAACCTTTCAATGGAATCGATAGGATTTTCTTTTGGTATACGAGTATCTCCTTTCCGATGCACTATTCCTTCTTAACTGCATCCCTCGCTCCCTTACATTGACGAATTACCACAGAACTTGCGTCACTATGAAATACTATGCGTTCTATGACTTCTCCTTCTAATTCGGGTAACATTTCCACGGAGACGATAGGATTTTCTTTTGGAATACGACTGTCTCCTTTCCGATGCACTATTCCTTCTGTACTGCATCCCTCGCTCCCTCACATTGACGAATAACCACAGAAATTGCGTCGCCTTGAAATACTATGCGTTCTATGACATCTCTTTCTAAATCGAGTAACGTTTCTATCGAAACGACATGATTTTCCTTTGGGATACGAGTATCTCATTACCGATGCACTATTCCCCCTTTGCTGCATCCCTGACTCAGTCATATTGACGAATTAACACTGAAATTGCGTCCCTATGGAATACTATGGGTTCTATGACTTCTCCTTCTAAATCGAGTAACGTTGCTATTGAAACGAAAGGATTTTCTTCAGGGGACACGAGCATCTCCATTCCGATGCACTAGTCCTTCTTTACTGCATCCCTGGCTCCCTCACATTGGCGAATTAACACAGAAATTTTGTCGCTATGGAATAATATGGGTTCTATGACTTCTCCTTCTAAATCGAGTAACGTTTCTATAGAATCGACAGGTTTTTCTTTTGGTGTACGAGTATCTACTTTCCGATGCACTATTCCTTCTTTACTGCATCCCTCGCTCCCTTACATTGACGAATTTCCACAGAACTTGCGTCGCTATGAAATACTATGGGTTCTATGACTTCTCCTTCTAAATCGAGTAACGTTTCTATTGAAACGACAGGAGTTTCTTTTGGGATACGACTATCTCCTTTCCGATGCACTAATCCTTCTTTACTGCATCCCTGGCTCCCTCAGATTGACGAATTAACACAGACATTGCGTCGCTGTGGAATACTATGCGTTCATTGACTTCTCCTTCTAAATCGAGTAACGTTTCAATGGAATCGACAGGATTTTCTTTTGGTGTACGAGTATCTCCTTTCCGATGCACTATTTCTTCTTTACTGCATCCCTCGATCCCTCACATAGACAAATTAACACAAAAAAGGCGTCGCAATGAAATCCTCTGTGTTCTATGACATCTCCTTCTAAATCGAGTAACGTTCCTATTCAAACGTCAAGGATTTTTTTTTGGGATGTGAGTATCTCCTTTCCGATGCACTATTCCTTCTTTACTGCATCCCTCGATCTCTCACATTGACAAATTAACACAGATATTGCGTCGCTATGAAATACTATGGGTCCATTGACTTCTCCTTCTAAATCGAGTAACGTTTCTTTGGAAACGACACGATTTTCTTTTGGGATACAACTATCTCCATTCAGAATCACTATTCCTTCTGCACTGCATCCCTCGCTCCCTCACGTTGGCGAATTAGCACAGAAATGGCGTCGCTATGAAATACTATGGGTTCTATGACTTCTCCTTCTAAATCGAGTATAGTTTCTATTGAAACGACAGGATTTTCTTTTGGGATACGATTATCTGCTTTCCGATGCACTATTCCTTCTTTACTGCAACCCTCGATCCCTCACATAGACAAATTAACACAAAAAAGGCGTCGCAATGAAATCCTCTGTGTTCTATGACATCTCCTTCTAAATCGAGTAACGTTCCTATTCAAACGTCAAGGTTTTTTTTTTGGGATGTGAGTATCTCCTTTCCGATGCACTATTCCTTCATTACTGCATCCCTCGATCTCTCACATTGACAAATTAACACAGATATTGCGTCGCTTTGAAATACTATTGGTTCCATGACTTCTCCTTCTAAATCGAGTGACGTATCAATGGAAACGACAGGATTTTCCTTTGGTATAGGAGTATCTGCTTTCCGATGCTCTATTCCTTCTTTACTGCATCCATCGCTCCCTCACATTGACGAAATAACACAGAAATTGCGTCGCCTTGAAATACTATGCGTTCTATGACATCTCTTTCTAAATCGAGTAACGTTTCTATTAAATCGACAGGATTTTCTTTTGGGATACGAGTATCTCATTTCCGATGCACCATTCCTTCTTTACTGTATCCCTGGCTCAGTCACATTGACGAATTAACACTGAATATGCGTCCCTATGGAATACTATGGGTTCAATGACTGTTCCATCTAAATCGAGTCACGTTTCTATAGGAACGACAGGATTATCTTTTCGGATACGAGTATCTCCTTTCCGATGCACTATTCCTTCTTTACTGCATCCCCCGTTCCCTCACATTGACAAATTAACACAGAAATCTCGTCGCTATGAAATACTATGGGTTCTGTAACCTCTCCTTCTAAATCGAGTATCGTTTCTATGGAAACTACTGGATTTTCTTTTTGGATAAGACTATCTCCTTTCCGATGCACTATCCCTTCTTTACTGCATCCCGCGCTCCCTCACATTGAAGAATTACCGCAGCAATAGCGTCGCTATGAAATACTATGGGTACTATGACTTCTAGTTCTAAATCGAGTAACGTTTCTATGGAAACGACAGAACTTTCTTTTTCGATATGAGTAACTCCTTTCCGATGCGCTATTCCTTCTGTACTGCATCCCTCGCTCCCTCACGTTGGCGAATTAACACAGAAATGGCGTCGCTATGAAATACTATGGGTTCTGTGACTTCTCCTTCTAAATCGAGTAACGTTTCTATTGAAACGACAGGATTTTCTTTTGGGATACGATTATCTCCTTTCCGATGCACTATTCCTTCTTTACTGCATCCCTCGATCCCTCACATTGACGAATTAACACAGAAATTGTGTCGCTATGGAATACTATGGGTTCTATGACTTTTCCTTCTAAATCGAGTAACGTTTCAATGGAATCGATAGGATTTTCTTTTGGTATACGAGTATCTCCTTCCCGATGTACTATTCCTTCTTAACTGCATCCCTCGCTCCCTTACATTGACGAATTACCACAGAACTTGCGTCACTATGAAATACTATGCGTTCTATGACTTCTCCTTCTAATTCGGGTAACATTTCCACGGAGACGATAGGATTTTCTTTTGGAATACAACTATCTCCTTTGCGATGCACTATTCCTTCTGTACTGCATCCCTCGCTCCCTCACATTGACGAATTAACACAGAAATTGCGTCGCCTTGAAATACTATGCGTTCTATGACATCTCTTTCTAAATCGAGTAACGTTTCTATCGAAACGACAGGATTTTCCTTTGGGATACGAGTATCTCATTACCGATGCACTATTCCCTCTTTGCTGCATCCCTGACTCAGTCATATTGACGAATTAACACTGAAATTGCGTCCCTATGGAATACTATGGGTTCTATGACTTCTCCTTCTAAATCGAGTAACGTTGCTATTGAAACGAAAGGATTTTCTTCAGGGGACACGAGCATCTCCATTCCGATGCACTATTCCTTCTTTACTGCATCCCTGGCTCCCTCACATTGGCGAATTAACACAGAAATTTTGTCGCTATGGAATACTATGGGTTCTATGACTTCTCCTTCTAAATCGAGTAACGTTTCTATAGAATCGACAGGTTTTTCTTTTGGTGTACGAGTATCTACTTTCCGATGCACTATTCCTTCTTTACTGCATCCCTCGCTCCCTTACATTGACGAATTTCCACAGAACTTGCGTCGCTATGAAATACTATGGGTTCTATGACTTCTCCTTCTAAATCGAGAAACGTTTCTATAGAAACGACAGGATTTTCTTTTGGGATACGAGGATCTCCTTTCCGATGCAGTATTCCTTCTTTACTGCATCCCACGCTCCCTTACGTTGACGAATTACCACAGAACTTCCGTCACTATGAAATACTATGGGTTCTATGACCTTTCCTTCTAAATCGAGTAACATTTCCATGGAAACGACAGGATTCTATTTTGGGATACGAGTATCTCAGTTCCGATGCACTATTCCTTCTTTACTATATCCTTGGCTCAGTCATATTGACGAATGTTTTGTGGCGGTGTTCGTAGCGACAAACACTTGGCTGTAGAAATGGTTGACGAAGTCACCGCCACACTTTTAGTAGCGGGCCGACCGGTCCGCTGGAACAGTAAACAGAAAGATGAAATCCCAAACACTCTGATTAAATAAAAGTGGGTACTTATCTTTATTACGAAGATACAGAAAGTAGTGAACTCCGTGTCTACAGAAATCTGTCTAGTTCGAGTCGGAGCGGATAGGTCAGCGTCGGCTGACTACAAACAACAACTCTGCTGCGATGAACACACAACTGAATAGCGAGTACACAACTGAGCGGCGAATACAGAACTGTCCTAGCGCTCGCGACTCCAGCGCTTAAGAAGCCAGAAGCCAGCGGTGGCGCGCGCAGACTTGCGGCGATTTGCTGTCTCGCTGGTGCTGCTTATGCGGACGGCGTCCGGACTTTGATGCTGCCAACCTTTTGGCAGCGGGCTCGCGTGGCATTACTGGCTAGGACATAACACTCCTACCCCCCAAATCGCCGCAACGTAGTTGAATAATGACGTGGCGAGCGTCGACGGCGGTGGAGGGGTCTGGCCGCAGGCGTAGCAGAAGAGACCGGGGCGGAGACTGTTGTCGGTGGCAGTCCCCGGTCCGCACCCCAGCATTGGCTGCGGGGGGCCTCGGGAAACACCGACTGAAAACCGAGGTCAGGGTGCACGCCTGTGACCACGGGCGCAGCTTCTGGTACTGGACGCGACGGGGCGTCGGGACCCACGAAGAGAGGCAGCGTCTCCTGACGCTGCGTCGACGGCTGCTGAGTGGGCGCCGGACAAGGCGCTGCGGTGTCAGACTCCTTGGGGGTGCCCAAGGAAAGCGGCTGCAGGACAGGCTGCACAGCCACCGCTTGGGAAGGCGGCCCGGCTGAGGGGTCGACGTCCATCAGCTCCGAAGGCGGTGGCGACTGAAGAGGGACCGCAGGCGCCGGAGCGACCACCTGGGGCGCTCCCGGAGGAAGCTGCGCGGGAGGCATCAACGGGACGGGCTGTCGGCGTGGTAGCGGCGACGGCTGCTGCTGCTGCTGCTGCAGCTGCCCCGGGGGCGGCAGCGAAGTCGGAAGGCGCGGCTGGAGCCCGCCGCGGACCAAATCTGTGGACAAAGAACGAGCGGCAGAATCCGGGCGGCCAGCGCGGCGTAACTGGTTCTGATGCCTCCTGTGCACCTTGAACAGTATAAAAACCGCGACCCTGGACACTTATCACGGTACCACGGTCCCAACGACGGCGACCGTGATAAACTCTGAAAAAAAACGGCGTCGTTGCGCTGAAAACGCGTGCGACGCTCAGAAGCGGCGGGTCGATCCCGGGGGTGCAACAACCGCAGTAGGGTGCGATGACGACGGCCGTGGAGAAGCTCCGCAGGCGAAGGGCCGTCGCGTGGCGTGGTCCGGTACGACGACAGGAACGTGATGAGGGCCTGCTGACGAGAGTGCGTAGCAGGAAGGCGGTCCATATGATCCTTGAATGTGCGTACAAAACGTTCCGCTGCACCATTCGATTGAGGGTGGAACGGCGGAGTAAGAACATGGCGAATGCCATTGGCAGAACAGAAACGTTCAAATTCAGTAGAGGTAAATTGTGCACCATTGTCAGACACTAAAACTTCTGGAAGACCCTCAATACAAAAAATTGAAGTCAACGCCTGTATAGTTTGTGCAGACGTTGTAGACTGCATGGGCACAACAAACGGAAAATTACTAAATGCATCTATCACGATGAGCCAACGAGAATTCCAATATGGACCAGCGAAATCAATATGTACTCGCTGCCAGGGACCGGCAGGGCGTGCCCACTCAAAACAGCGTTGAGGCGGAGCAGCTTGGTGTTCGGCACACGTCGAACAATCTGTTGACATCTGCGTAATCTGCTTATCAATGTTGAGCCATGTACAATGACGGCGGGCAAGCTGCTTGGTGCGGACCACTCCCCAATGACCTTGATGCAACAAGGCGAGGACCTTGGATTGGAGCACTTGGGGAACCACTACACGAAGCTGGTCATTCTCGGTGCGTAACAGCAAAACTCCGTGCGAAACAGACAACAGATGACGTTGCGGATAATAGCGACGAACCACAGGATCCGATATGTCCTTTGCCTTGGACGGCCAACCACGTTGAACAAAACGTAATAGTAAACTCAGATGAGGATCCGTAGCTGTCTCACGTGCCACCTGACGATAATCAATCGGAAAATCCCGGAGGGATTGATGCTCATCGGCGTCAATCTGATGGCAAGAGTCTTCAGAGGAATCGAAGACATCATCCGCAGCAATCGGCAATCGAGAAAGCGCGTCAGCGTTTGCATGCTGAGCTGTAGGGCGATACAGTATCTCATACTGGTATTGTGATAACAAAAGAGCCCAACGTTGTAGTCTCTGAGCTGTCCGCTGAGGAACTGGTTTAGACGGATGAAACAGTGACGTCAGGGGCTTGTGATCTGTCACTAAATAGAACGGTCTACCATAGAGGTAGTGATGGAATTTTGTGACACCGAACACAATAGCCAACGCTTCCTTGTCCAATTGGCTATAATTACACTGAGCTTTGTTTAGCAATTTAGATGCGAACGCAATAGGACGTTCGGTGTTACCGACTCGGTGAGACAACACAGCACCGAGGCCGAAAGAAGAGGCATCACAAGCTAACACCAGAGGCTTGTTAGGGTCCTAATGGACCAGACAACGATCATTCAATAAAGCCTCTTTAAGCTGCTGAAAGGCTGATTGGCAATCAGCTGACCACACAAACGGAACATTCTTACGGCGGAGACGATGCAACGGTGCAGCAATCTGTGATGCATTAGGTATAAACCTAATATAATACGTCAATTTGCCAAGAACTGCTTGCAATTCATGCAGATTGCGAGGGGCGGGCAAATCACGAATAGCTGCTAAATGTGACTGGGAAGGATGAATGCCTTGAGCATTAATAACATGTCCCAGATACTCCATCTCCGTAAGGAAAAATGAACATTTATCGATGTTGCAACGTAGGCCTGCCTGAGACAACACTTTAAACAAACACTCCAAATTAAGGAAATGTTCAGCGGGCGTCCGACCGGACACAACAATATCGTCTAAATAGTTGCAACACGATGGCACATTAGCCAGAAGTTGTGACAAAAAACGCTGAAAAACAGCTGGAGCTGACGCACAACCAAAAGGCAAACGCAGAAAACGGAACAACCCCAACGACGTGTTTATGACAAAATACTGTTGTGATTGCTCGTCGAGGGGCAATTGCAAATATGCTTCACGGAGATCAATTTTGGAAAAGAAACGAGCTTCCCCTACTTATCCATCAGCTCGTCCGGTCTAGGCAAAGGAAAAGAATCAATGACAGTCTGAGGATTAACTGTCGACTTAAAATCAGCACACAAACGTAACTTGCCAGACGGTTTCTTTATAATAACTAAGGGAGAAGCCCACTGGCTCACTGAAACGGGTTGAATAACACCGTTGTTTTGCCAACGACGAAGTTCATCTTCTACAAGTGCCCGGAGGGCGTGAGGCACTGGACGAGCACGACAAAATCGAGGCTGAGCATTATCTTTTAACGTAATATGAGCGGTAAAGTTCGCAGCACAACCTAGTTCGTCTTTAAATATGTCACTGTATCGTTTACACAACTCTGTTATGCTGTCTTGAGGAACAACAACAGAATTAAGTTGCAACACATTGTCTTGGATAGACAGGCCAAACAAGTCAAAACAGTCTAATCCGAAAATGTTTACACTGTCTGTAACGCGGAGCACTGTGAATGAAACTGTTTTTGTATTGCCACTGAATGTGGCTGGCACGCTACATACACCTAACACAGGAATTTGTTCGCCACTATAAGTAGCCAAAGAATGTTTTGCCGCTGAAAGTTTAGGGCGGCCGATAGCCGCATACGTAGCACTATGTATGAGAGTCACAGACGCACCGGTGTCTAATTGAAAATTGAAGGTCTTATCCTGGATGCGTAGCTTCACAAATAGTTTATTACACTGTCTCTGGATCGGCGCAGTGGAGGCGGATGACGCAAAATCAGCGCGTTTAGCGCGTGTTCGCTGCTTACGACATCTCGTGGGTTGGGCGGGTGGAACAACAACTTCCGCTTCAGTTGCAGTCTGTACATTACTTTTTACAGCGTGTGAATTACGCTTGGGTCGCATAGCAGAGGGCTGGGTGGGTGGCTTATTGCGAACAAGTTTATTACCCACACGAACCGTGGAAGAGACTTTAAACGCTACCTGCTGGGTGGGCTGGCTTTGAAGAACATGAATATCCATGGGCTGGGCAGCACTAGAATTGTTCTTGCGTTTACGCAAACAAACAGTCTGGATGTGTCCTTTCCTTTGTCAAAAGTGACAAACCGCGTTTCTTAACGGGCAACGTTCACGAGGATGAGCAAGAACACACTTAGGGCAAGACTTAACTCTATCATTTTGCACACGCGGCTGACGAATGTGTTTAACATGACGCGGCCGGCTAGTGTTTACAGTCTGACTCTGCCGGTGGGGCCGCGGGCGTGACAGAACTTGCTTAGCACAGGCAATTTGAGAAATACATGGCTGATCTAACTCACACTCAGCATAGTCAAAAGTATCTTGGGCTTCAATGATGTTCATCACAGTCTCTAATGACGGGTCAGGCAACTTTAAGATAGCAGCACGAATACGAGAATCTGCAATGTTTTGAGTAATTGCGTCTCGTAACATGACATCACTGTAGGAAGCTCCACACACGCAATTAAATCGGCACTGACGGGTGAGGCCCCGTAAATCTGTTAACCACTGTTTATTAGATTGATGTGGCAGTTTCTTTAATCTGAAGAACTTGAATCTGGCTGCTGCCACATGAACTCGCGACTCGAAATACTCAGCAAGCTTGTTAACAACAACGTCATAGTCTAAAGCTTCTGGCTGGGATTCCAGGAACAACTTACAAAGTAGTCGATAGACTTCCACGCCTGCAGTGGAAATTAAATAAAGCTGCCGCTCAGTACCTGTGATTTTGTAGACTGTCATGTGCGCCTGCAACTGCGCGAAATATTCTCGCCATTCTTCTCTGGATTCATCAAAAGTCCGGAACTGTGGTGCTGCCTGTGCTTCTTCCCTTTGTGTTGGAGGATTAGCCGCTTGTTTGGCGATTGCTTCCACCAGACTTTGTATTTGCTGACTCTGTAACAAGATCAACTGTTGTAATTCGACAGACAAAGTGAACACAAATTAAACCAGCCCCCAAAAGTTTATCGCTATAATTAGTATAACAAGAACAAGTTGAACCAGCCCTGCACACGAGTTCGGAAGACCTCGTCGCCAGTTTTGTGGCGGTGTTCGTAGCGACAAACACTTGGCTGTAGAAATGGCTTACGAAGTCACCGCCACAATTTTAATAGCGGGCCGACCGGTCCGCTGGAACAGTAAACAGAAAGATGAAAACCCAAACACTCTGATTAAATAAAAGTCGGTACTTATCTTTATTACGAAGATACAGAAAGTAGTGAACTCCGTGTCTACAGAAATCTGTCTAGTTCGAGTCGGAGCGGATAGGTCAGCGTCGGCTGACTACAAACAACAACTCTGCTGCGATGAACACACAACTGAATAGCGAGTACACAACTGAGCGGCGAATACAGAACTGTCCTAGCGCTCGCGACTCCAGCGCTTAAGAAGCCAGAAGCCAGCGGTGGCGCGCGCAGACTTGCGGCGATTTGCTGTCTCGCTGGCGCTGCTTATGCGGACGGCGTCCGGACTTTGATGCTGCCAACCTTTTGGCAGCGGGCTCGGGTGACATTACTGGCTAGGACATAACAGAATGAATACTGAAATTGCGTCCCTATGGAATACTATGGGTTCAATGACTTTTCCTTCTAAATCGAGTAACGTTTCCATGAAACGACAGGATTTTCTTTTGGATACGAGTATCTCCTTTCCGATGCACTATTCCTTCCCTACTGCATCCCTCACACTCACATTGACGAATTAACACAGACATTGCGTCGCTAAGAAATACTATGGGTTCTATAGCTTCTCCTTCTAAATCGAGTAACGTTTCTATTGAAACAACAGGATTTCCTTTTGGGATACGAGTATCTCCTTTCCGATACACTATTCCCTCTTTACTGCATCCCTAGCTCCCTCACATTGACGAATTAACACAGAAATTGCGTCGCTATGAAATACTATGGGTTCCATGACTTCTCCTGCTAAATCGAGTAACGTTACTATGGAAACGACAGGATTTTCTTTTGGGATTCGATTATCTCCTTTCCGATGCTCTATTCCGTCTTTACTGCATCCCTCGATCCCTCACATTGACGAATTAACACTAAAATGACGTCGCAATGAAATCCTGTGTGTTCTATGACATCTCCTTCTAAATCGAGTAACGTTCCTATTCAAACGTCAGGATTTTCTTTTGGGATATGAGTATCTCCGTTCCGATGCACTATTCCTTCTTTACTGCATCCCTCGATCTCTCACATTGACAAATTAACACAGAAATTGCGTCGCTATGAAATACTATTGGTACTATGACATCTCCTGCTAAATCGAGTAACGTTTCTATGGAGACAACAGGATTATCTTTTGGGATACGAGTATCTCCTTTCCGATGCACTGTTCCTTCTTTAATGCATTCCACGCTCCCTCGCATTGACGAATTAACACAGAAATTGCGTCGCAATGAAATACTATCGGTTCTATGACATCTCCTTCTAAATCGGGCAACGTCTCTATGGAATCGAGAGGATTTTCTTTTGGTATACGAGTATCTCCTTTCCGATGCACTATGCCTTGTTTACTTCATCTCTCGCTCCTTCACATTGACGTATTAACACGTAATTGCGTCGCTATGAAATACTATGGGTTCTATGATTTCTCCTTCTAAATCGAGTAACGTTTCAATGGAATCAACAGGATTTTCTTTTGGTGTACGAGTATCTACTTTCCGATTCACTATTCCTTCTTTACTGCATCCCTGGCTCCCTCACATTGGCGAATTAACACAGAAATTGCGTCGCTATGGAATACTATGGGTTCCATGACCTCTCCTTTTGAATCGAGTAACGTATCTATGGTAACGACAGGATTTTTTTTGGGATAAGAGTATGTCCTTTCCGATGCTCTATTACTTCTTTAATGCATTCCTAGCTCCCTCACATTGACCAATATTCACAGAAATTGCTTCGCTATGAAATACTATGGGTTCTAAAACTTCTCCTTCCTAATCGAGTAACGTTTCAATGGATACGAAGGGGTTTTCTTTTCGGATACGACTGACTATCGCCTTTCCGATGCACTATCCCTTCTTTACTGCATCCCGTGCCCCTCACATTGAAGAATTAACGCAGAAATTGCGTCGCTATAAAATACTATGGGTTCTATGACTTCTCCTTCTACATCGAGTAACGTTCCTATGGAAGCGACAGGATTTTCTTTTGGTATACGAGTATCTCCCTTCCGATGCACTATTTCTTCTATACTGCATCCCTCGCTCCCTCAAATTGACGAATTATCGCAGAAATCTCGTCGCTATGAAATACTATGTGTTGTATGATCTCTCCTTGTAAATCGAGTAACGTTTCTACAGAAACGACAGGATTCTTTTTTGGGATACGAGTATCTCCTTTCCGATGTACTACTCCTTCTTTAATGCATCCCTCGCTCCCTCACATTGACGAACTAACACAGAAATTGCGGCGCTATGAAATACTATGGGTTCTATGACTTCTCCTACTAAATCGAGTAACGTTTCTATGGAAACGACAGGATTTTCTTTTGGGATACGAGTTTCTCCTTTCCGATGCACTATTCCTTCTTTAATGCTTCCCTGGCTACCTCACATTGACGAATTAACACAGAATTGGCGTCGCTATGGAATACTATGTGTTCCATGACTTCTCCTTCTAAATCGAGTAACTAGTCAATGGAAACGACAGGATTTTCTTTTGGGATACGTGTATCTCCTTTCCGATGCACTATTCCTCCATTACTGCATCCCTCGCTCCCTCACATTGACGAATTAACACAGAAATTGCGTCGCTATGAAATACTATGGGTTCTATGACATCTTCTTCTAAATCGAGTAACGTTTCTATTGAAACGATAGGATTTTCCTTAGGGATACGATTTTCTCCTTTCCGATGCACTATTCCTTCTTTACTGCATCCCTCGATCCCTCACATTGACAAATTAACACAGAAATGGCGTTGCTATGAAATCCTGTGTGTTCTATGACATCTCCTTCTAAATCGAGTAACGTTCCTATTAAAACGTCAGGATTTTTCTTTGGGATAAAAGTATCTCCTTTCCGATGCACTAATCCATCTTTAGTGCATTCCCCGCTCCATTACATTAACAAATTAACACAGAAATTGCGTCGCTATGAAATACTATGGGTTCTATGACCTCTCCTTCTAATTCGAGAAACGTTTCTATTGAAACGACAGGGTTTTCTTTTGGGATACCAGTATCTCATTTCCGATGCACTATTACTTCTTTAATGCATCCCTGGCTATCTCACATTGACGAATTAACACAGAAATTGCGTCGCTATGGAATACTATGTGTTCCATGACTTCTCCTGCTAAATCGAGTAACGTTTCTATGGAAACGAGAGGATTTTCTTTTGGGATACGATTATCTCCTTTCCGATGCGGTATTCCTTCTGTAATGCATTCCTGGCTCCCTCACATTGACGAATTAACACTGGAATTGCGTCGCTATGAAATACTATGGGCTCCATGACTTCTCCTGCTAAATCGAGTAACGTTTCTATGGAAACGAAAGGATTTTCCTTTGGAATAAGAGTATCTCCTTTCCGATGCACTATTCCTTCTTTACTGCATTTCACGCTCCCTTACATTGACGAATTACCACAGAACTTCCGTCACTATGAAATACTATGGGTTCTATGACCTCTCCCTCTAAATCGAGTAACATTTCCATGGAAACGACAGGATTTTCTTTTGGGATACGACTATCTCCTTTCCGATGCGGTATTCCTTCTGTAATGCATTCCTGGCTCCCTCACATTGACGAATTAACACTGGAATTGCGTCGCTATGAAATACTATGGGCTCCATGACTTCTCCTGCTAAATCGAGTAACGTTTCTATGGAAACGAAAGGATATTCCTTTGGAATAAGAGTATCTCCTTTCCGATGCTCTATTAGTTCTTTACTGCATACCTAGCTCCCTCACATTGACGAATAAGCACTGAAATTGCGTCTATATGAAATACTGTAAGTTCTACAACATCTCCTTCTAAATCGAGTAACGTTTCTATGGATACGAAGGGGTATTCTTTTGGGATACGACTGTCTATCTCCTCTCCGATGCACTATCCCTTCTTTACTGCATCCCGCGCTCCCTCACATCGAAGAATTAACGCAGAAATTGCGTCGCTATGAAACACTATGGGTTCTATGACTTCTCCTTCTAAATCGAGTAACGTTTCTATGGAAACGAGAGGATTTTCTTTTGGGATACGATTATCTCCTCTCCGATGCACTATTCCTTCTTTACTGCATCCCTCGCTCCATTACATTGACAAATAAACACAGAAATTGCGTCGCTATGAAATACTATTGGCTCTATGACATCTCCTGCTACATCGAGTAACGTTTCCATGGAGACAACAGTATTTTCTTTTGGGATACGAGTATCTCCTTTCCGATGCACAATTCCTACTTTAATGCATTCCTCGTTCCCTCACATTGACGAATTAACACAGAAATTGCGTCGCTATGGAATACTATGGGTTCTATAACTTCTCCTTCTAAATCGAGTAACGTTTCAATGGATTCGAAAGGATTTTTTTTTGGTATACAAGTATCTCCTTTCCGATGCACTATTCCTTCGTGACTGCTTCCCTCGCTCCCTTACATTGACGAATTACCACAGAACTTGCGTCGCTATGAAATATTATGTGCTCTATGACTTCTCCTTCTAAATCGAGATACATTTCGACGGAAACGACAGGATTTTCTTTTGGAATACGACTATCTCCTTTCCGATGCACTATTCCTTCTGCACAGCATCCCTCGCTCCCTCACATTGACGAATTAACACACAAATTACGTCGCTAACAAATACTATGGGTTCTATGACTTCTCAATCTAAATCGAGTAACGTTTATATGGAAAGAACAGAATTTTCTTTTGGGATACGGCTATCTCCTTTCCGATGCACTATTCCTTCTGTACTGCATCCCTCGCTCCCTCACATTGACGAATTAACACAGAAATTGCGTCGCTATGAAATACTATGTGTTCTATGACTTCTCTTTCTAAATCGAATAACGTTACTATGGAAACGACAAGATTTTCATTTGGGATACGAGTTTCTCCTTTCCGATGCACTATTAATACATTACGGCATCCCTCGCTCCCTCACATTGACGCATTGACACAGACATTGCGTCGCTATGAAATACTATGGGTTCTATGACCTCTCCTTCTAAATCGAGAAACGTTTCTATTGAAGCGACAGGGTTTTCTTTTGGGATACCAGTATCTCATTTCCGATGCACTATTCCTTCTTTAATGCATCCCTGGCTACCTCACATTGACGAATTAACACAGAAATTGCGTCGCTATGGAATACAATGTGTTCCATGACTTCTCCTTCTAAATCGAGTAACTTGTCAATGGAAACGACAGGATTTTCTTTTGGGATACGAGTATCTCCTTTTCGATGCACTATCCCTTCTTTACTGCATCCCGCGCTCCCTCACATTGAAGAATTAACGCAGAAATTGCGTTGCTATCAAATACTATGTGTTCCATGACTTCTCCTTCTAAACTGAGTAACTTGTCAATGGAAACGACAGGATTTTCTTTTGGGATACGTGTATCTCCTTTCCGATGCACTATTCCTTTTTTACTGCATACCTCGCTCCCTCGCATTGACGGATTAACACAGAAATTGCGTCACTATGAAATACTATGGGTTCTATGACTTCTCCTTCCAAATCATGTAACGTTTCTATAGAAACGAGAGGATTTTCTTTTGGGATACGATTATCTCCTTTCCGATGCACTATTCCTCCTTTACTGCATCCCTCGATCCCTCACATTGACAAATTAACACAGAAATGGCGTCGCAATGAAATCCTGTGTGTTCTATGACATCTCCTTCTAAATCGAGTAACATTGCTATTAAAACGTCAGGATTTTCTTTTGGGATATGAGTATGTCCTTTCCGATGCACTATTCCATCTTGACTGCATCCATCGCTACATTACATTGACAAATTAACACAGAAATTGCGTCGCCATGAATTACTATCCGTTCTATGACTTCTCCTTCTAAATCGAGTAACATTTCCATGGAAACGACAGGATTTTCTTTTGGGTTACGACTGTCTCCTTTCCGAGGCGGTATTACTTCTGTACTGCGTCCCTCGCTCCCTCACATTGACGAATTAACACAGAAATTGCATCGCCTTGAAATACTATGCGTTCTATGACATCTCTTTCTAAATCGAGTAACGTTTCTATTCAAACGACAGGATTTTCTTTTGGGATACGAGTATCTCCTTTCCGATGCACTATTCCTTCTTTAATGCATCCCTGGCTACCTTACATTGACGAATTAACACAGAAATTGCGTCGCTATTGAATACTATGTATTCCATGACTTCTCCTTCTAAATCGAGTAACGTTTGCAAGGAAACGGCAAGATTTTCTGTTCGGATACGAGTATCTCGTTTCCGATGCACTAATCCTCCTCTACTGCATAACTCGATCCCTCACATTGACGAATTAAAACAGAAATTGCTTCGCTATGATATACTATGGGTTCTATGACTTCTCGTTCTAAATCGAGTAACGTTTCTATTGAAAAAACAGGATTTCCATTTGGGATACGATTATGTCCTTTCCGATGCACTATTCCTTATTTACTGCATCCATCGAGCCCTCACATTGACAAATTAACACAGAAATGGTGTCGCTATGGAATCCTGTGTGTTCTATGACATCTCTTTCTAAATCGAGTAACGTTCCTATTAAAACGTCAGGATTTTCTTTTGTGATATGAGTATCTCCTCTCCGATGCAATATTCCATCTTTACTGTATCCCTCGCTCCATTACTTCGACAAGTTGACACAGAAATTGCGTAGCTATGGAATACTATGGGTTGTATGACTTCTCCTTCCAAATCGAGTAACGTTTCTATGGAAACGACAGGATTTTCATTTGGGATAAGACTATCTCCTTTCCGACGCACTATTCCTTCTTTACTGCATCCCTTTCTCCCTCATATTGACGAATTAACACAGAAATTGCGACGCTATGGAGTACTATGTGTTCCATGACCTCTCCTTCTAAATTGAGTAACTTGTCGATGGAAACGACAGGATTTTCTTTTGGGATACGTGTATCTTCTTTCCGATGCACTATTCCTTCTTTACTACATTCCTCGCTCCCTCACATTGTCGAATTAGCACAGAAATTGCATCGCCATGAAATATTATGGGTTCTATAACATCTCCTTCTAAATCTAGTAACGTTTCTTTGGAAACGAGAGGTTTTTCTTTTGGTATACGAGTATCTCCTTTCCGATGCACTATTCCTTCTTTACTGCATCTTTCGCTCCCTCACATTGACGATTTAACACAGAAATTGCGTCGCTATGAATTACTATGCGTTCTATGACTTCTCCTTCTAAATCGAGTAACGTTTCTATGGAAACGACAGAATTTTCTTTTGGGATACGACTATCTTCTTTCAGATTCACTATTCCTTCTTTACTACATCCCACGCTCTCTTACACTGACGAAATACCACAGAACTTGGGTCGCTATGAAATACTATGGGTTCTATGACTGCTCCTTCTAAATCGAGTAACATTTCCATGGAAACGACAGGATTTTCTTTTGGGATACGACTGTCTCCTTTCCGATGCAGTATTCCTTCTGTACTGCATCCCTCGCTCCCTCACATTGACGAATTAACACAGAAATTGCGTCGACTTGAAATACTATGCGTTCTATGACATCTCTTCCTAAATCGAGTGACGTTTCTATTGAAACGACAGGATTTTCTTTTGGGATACGAGTATCTCATTTCCGATGCACTATTAATACGTTACTGTATCCCTGGCTCAGTCACATTGACGAATGAACACAGAAAATGCGTCCGTATGGCACACTATGGGTTCAATGACTTCTCCTTGTGAATCGTGGATCGTTTCTATAGAAACGACAGGGTTTTCTTTTGGGATACGTGTATCTCCTTTCCGCTGCACTATTCCTTCTTTAATGCATCCCTGGCTACCTCACATTGACGAATTAACACAGAGATTGCGTCGCTAATGAATACTATGTGTTCCATGACTTCTCCTTCTAAATCGAGTAACTTGTCGAAGGAAACGACAGTATTTTCTTTTGGGATACCTGTATCTACTTTCCGATGCACTATTCCTTCTTTACTGCATCCCACGCTCCCTCACATTGACGGATCAACACAGAAATTGCGTCGCTATGAAATACTATGGGTTCTATGGCTTCTCCTTCCAAATCGAGTAACGTTTCTATTGAAACAACAGGATTTTCTTTTGGGATACGATTATCTCCTTTCCGATGCACTATTCCTTCTTTACTGCATCCCTCGATCCCTCACATTGACAAATTAACACAGAAATGGCGTCGCAATGGAATCCTGTGTGTTCTATGACATCTCCTTCTAAATCGAAAACCATTGCTATTGAAACGTCAGGATTTTCTTTTGGGATATGAGTATGTCCTTTCCGATGCACTATTCCATCTTTACTGCATCCTTCGCTCCATTACATTGGCAAATTAGCACAGAAATTGCGTCGCTATGAAATACTATGGGTTCTATGGCCTCTCCTTCTTAATCGAGAAACGTTTCTATAGAAACGACAGGGTTATCTTTTGGGATACGAGCATCTCCTTTCCGATGCACTATTCCTTCTTTAATGCATCCCTGGCTACCTCACATTGACGAATTAACACAGAAATTGCGTCTCTATTGAATACTATGTGTTCCATGACCTCTCCTTCTAAATTGAGTAACTTGTCGATGGAAACGACAGGATTCTCTTTTGGGATACGTGTATCTTCTTTCCGATGCACTATTCCTTCTTTACTATATTCCTCGCTCCTTCACATTGTCGAAATAGCACAGGAATTGCATCGCCATGAAATATTATGGGTTCTATAACATCTCCTTCTAAATCGAGTAGCGTTTCTATTGAAACGAGAGGATTTTCTTTTGGGATACGATTATCTCCTTTCCGATGCGGTATTCCTTCTGTACTGCATCCCTCGCTCCTTCACACTGACGAATTAACACAGAATTTGCGTCGGCTTGAAATACTATGCGTTCTATGACATCTCTTTCTAAATCGAGTAACGTTTCTATTGAAAAGAAAGGATTTTCTTTTGGGATACGAGTTTCTCCTTTCCGATGCACTATTAATACTTTACTGCATCCCTCGATCCCCCACATTGACAAATTGACACAGAAATTGCGTAGCTATGGAATACTATGGGTTGTATGACTTCTCCTTCCAAATCGAGTAACGTTTCTATGGAAACGACAGGATTTTCATTTGGGATAAGACTATCTCCTTTCCGACGCACTATTCCTTCTTTACTGCATCCCTTTCTCCCTCATATTGACGAATTAACACAGAAATTGCGACGCTATGGAGTACTATGTGTTCCATGACCTCTCCTTCTAAATCGAGTAACTTGTCGATGGAAACGACAGGATTTTCCTTTGGGATACGTGTATCTTCTTTCCGATGCACTATTCCTTCTTTACTACATTCCTCGCTCCCTCACATTGTCGAATTAGCACAGAAATTGCATCGCCATGAAATATTATGGGTTCTATAACATCTCCTTCTAAATCGAGTAACGTTTCTATGGAAACGAGAGGTTTTTCTTTTGGTATACGAGTATCTCCTTTCCGATGCACTATTCCTTCTTTACTGCATCTTTCGCTCCCTCACATTGACGATTTAACACAGAAATTGCGTCGCTATGAATTACTATGCGTTCTATGACTTCTCCTTCTAAATCGAGTAACGTTTCTATGGAAACGACAGAATTTTCTTTTGGGATACGACTATCTTCTTTCAGATTCACTATTCCTTCTTTACTACATCCCACGCTCTCTTACACTGACGAAATACCACAGAACTTGGGTCGCTATGAAATACTATGGGTTCTATGACTGCTCCTTCTAAATCGAGTAACATTTCCATGGAAACGACAGGATTTTCTTTTGGGATACGACTGTCTCCTTTCCGATGCAGTATTCCTTCTGTACTGCATCCCTCGCTCCCTCACATTGACGAATTAACACAGAAATTGCGTCGACTTGAAATACTATGCGTTCTATGACATCTCTTCCTAAATCGAGTGACGTTTCTATTGAAACGACAGGATTTTCTTTTGGGATACGAGTATCTCATTTCCGATGCACCATTAATACGTTACTGTATCCCTGGCTCAGTCACATTGACGAATGAACACAGAAAATGCGTCCGTATGGCATACTATGGGTTCAATGACTTCTCCTTGTGAATCGTGGATCGTTTCTATAGAAACGACAGGGTTTTCTTTTGGGATACGTGTATCTCCTTTCCGCTGCACTATTCCTTCTTTAATGCATCCCTGGCTACCTCACATTGACGAATTAACACAGAGATTGCGTCGCTAATGAATACTATGTGTTCCATGACTTCTCCTTCTAAATCGAGTAACTTGTCGAAGGAAACGACAGTATTTTCTTTTGGGATACCTGTATCTACTTTCCGATGCACTATTCCTTCTTTACTGCATCCCACGCTCCCTCACATTGACGGATCAACACAGAAATTGCGTCGCTATGAAATACTATGGGTTCTATGGCTTCTCCTTCCAAATCGAGTAACGTTTCTATTGAAACAACAGGATTTTCTTTTGGGATACGATTATCTCCTTTCCGATGCACTATTCCTCCTTTACTGCATCCCTCGCACCCTCACATTGACGAATTTACACAGAATTGCGACGCTATGAAATACTATGGGTTCTATGACTTCTCCTTCTACATCGAGTAACGTTTCTATTGAAACGACAGGATTTTCTTTTGGGATACGGTTATCTCCTTCCCGATGCACTATTCCTTCCTTACTGCATCCCTCGATCCCTCACTTTGACAAATTAACACAGAAATGGCGTCGCCATGAAATCCTGTGTGTTCTATGACATCTCCTTCTAAATCGAGTAACGTTCCTATTAAAACGTCAGGAATTTTTTTTGGGATATGAGTATGTCCTTTCCGATGCACTACTCCATCTTTACTGCATCCCTCGCTCCCTCACATTGACGAATTAACACAGAAATTGCGGCGCTATGAATTACTATGCGTTCTATGACTTCTCCTTCTAAATCGAGTAGCGTTTCTATGGCAACGACCGAATTTTCTTTTGGGATACGACTATCTCCTTTCAGATTCACTATTCCCTCTTTACTACATCCCTCGCTCAATTACATTGACGAATTACCACAGTACTTGCGTCGCTATGACAAAACTATGGATTCTATGACTTCTCCTTCTAAATCGAGTAACATTTCCATGGAAACGACAGGATTTTATTTTGATACAACTATCTCCTTTCCGATGCGGTATTCTTTCTGTACTACATCCCTCGCTCCCTCACATTGACGAATTAACACAGAAATTGCGTCGCCTTGAAATACTATGCGTTCTATGGCATCTCCTTCTAAATCGAGTAACGTTTCTATTGAAAAGACAGGATTTTCTTTTGGGATACGAGTATCTCATATCCGATGCGCAATTCCTTCTTTACTGTATCCCTGGCTCAGTCACATTGACGATTGAACACTGAAATTGCGTCCCTATGGAATAATAATGGTCCAATGACTTCTCCTTCCAAATCGAGTAACGTTTGCATGGAAACGGCAGGATTTTCTTTTCGGATACGAGTATCTCCTTTCCCAGGCACTATTCCTTCTCTACTGCATAACTCGCTCTCTCAGATTGACGAATTAACACAGAAATTGCGTCGCTATGAAATACTATGTGTTCTATAACCTCTCCTTCTAAATCGAGAAATGTCTCTATAGAATCGACAGGGTTTTCTTTTGGGATACGAGCATCTCCTTTCCGATGCACTATTCCTTCTTTAATGCATCCCTGGCTACCTCACATAGACGACATAACTCAGAAATTGCTTCGCTATTGAATACTTTGTGTTCCATGACTTCTCCTTCTAAATCGAGTAACTTGACAATGGAAACGTCAGGACTTTCTTTTGGGATACATGTATCTCCTTTCCGATGCACTATTCCTTCTTTACTGTCTCCCTGGATCAGTCACATTGACGAATGAACACTGAAATTGCGTCCCTATGGAATTCTATGGTTTCAATGACTTCTCCCTCTAAATCGAGTAACGTTTCCATGGAAACGACATGATTTTCTTATGGTATAGGACTATCTCGTTTCCGATGCACTATTCCTTCCTTACTGCATCCCTCGCTCCCTCACATTTACCAATTAACACAGAAATTGATTCGCAATGAAATACTATGGGTTCTATGACTTCTCCTTCTAAATCGAGTAACATTTCTATGGAAACGACAGAACTTTCTTCTTCGATGCGAGTATCTCCTTTCCGATGCACTATTCCTTCTGTACTGCATCCCTCGCTCCCTCACGTTGGCGAATTAACACAGAAATTGCGCCAGTATGAAATACTATGGGCTCTATGGCTTCTCCTTCTAAATCGAGTAACGTTTCTATTGAAACGACAGGATTTTCTTTTGGGATACGATTATCTCTTTTCCGATGCACTATTGCTTCCTTTCTGCTTCCCTCGCTCCATCACATTGGCGAATTAACACAGAAATTGCGTCGCTATGAAATACTAAGGGGTCTATGCCTTCTCCTTCTAAATCGAGTAACGTTACTATTGAAACGACAGGATTTTCTTTTGGGATACGAGTTTCTCCTTCCGGTGCACTATTCCTTCTTTATTGCATCCCTCGATCCCTCACATTAACGAATTAACACAGAAATTTCGTCGCTATGAAATCCTGTGTGTTCTATGACATCTCCTTCCAAATCGAGTAACGTTCCTATTAAAACGCCAGGTTTTTCTTTTGGGATATGAGTATCTTATTTCCGATGCACTATTCCATCTTTACTGCATCCCTCGCTCCATTACATTGACAAATTAACACAGAAATATAGTCGCTATGAAATACTATGGGTTCAATGGCTTCTCCTTCTAAATCGAGTAACGTTTCTGTGGAAACGACAGGATTTTCTTTTGGGATACGACTATCTTCTTTCCGATGCACTATTCCTTCTTTACTGTATCCCTGTCTCCCTCACATTGACGAATTAACACAGAAATTGCGACGCTATGGAATACTATGTGTTCCATCACTTCTTCTTCTAAATCGAGTAACTTGTCAATGGAAACGACAGGATTTTCTTTTGGGATACGTGTATCTCCTTTCCGATGCACTATTCCTTCTTTACTACATTCCTCGCTCCCTCACATTGTCGAATTAGCACAGAAATTGCATCGCCCTGAAATACCATGGGTTCTATAACTTCTCCTTCTAAATCGAGTAACGTTTCGATGGAAACGAGAGGATATTCTTTAGGTATACGAGTATCTCCTTTCCGATGCACTATTCCTTCCTTACTGCATCTCTCGCTCCCTCACATTGACGAATTAACACAGAAATTTCGTCGCTATGAAATACTATGGTTTCTATGACTTCTCCTTCCAAATCGAGTAATGTTTCCATTGAAACGAAAGGATTTTCTTTTGGGATACAAGTATCTCCTTTCCGATGCACTATTCCATCTTTACTGCATCCCTCGCGCCCTCACATTGACGATTTATCACAGAAATTGCGTCGCTGTGGAATACTATGTGTTCAATGAATTCTCTCTCTAAATCGAGTGACATTTCTACGGAAACGAAACGATTTTCCTTTGGGATACGAGTAACTCCTTTCCGGTGCACTATTCCTTCTTTACTGCATCCCTCGCTCCCTCACAATGACGAATTAACACAGAAATTGCGTCGCCATGAAATACTATGGGTTCTATAGCTTCTCCTTCTAAATCGAGTAACGTTACTATGGAAACGACAGGATTTTCTTTTGGGATACGAGTATCTCCTTTCCGATGCATTATTCCTTCTTTACTGCATCCCTCGCTCCCTCACATTGACGAATTAACACAGAGATGGCGTCGCTATGAAGTACTATGTGACCTAAGACTTCTCCTTCTAATCGAGTAACGTTTCTACGGAAACGTCAGGATTTTCTTTTGGGATAAGAGTTTCTCCTTTCTGATGCACTATTCCTTCTTCACTGCATCCCTGTCTCCCTCACATTGACGTATTAACATAGAACTTGCGTCGCTATGATATACTATGGGTTCTATAAATTCTTCTTCTAAATCGAGTACCGTGTCTATTGAAACGACGGTATTTTCTTTTGGGATACGAGTAAATCCTTTCCGATGCACTATTCCTTGTTTACTGCATCCCTCGCTCCATCACATTGACGAATTAACACAGATATGGCGTCGCTATGAAATACCTAGGATTCTATGACTTCTCCTTCTAAATCGATTAACGTTTCTATGGAAACGAAAGGATTTTCTTTTGGTATACGGGTATCTCCATTCCGATGCACTATTCATTTGTTACTGCATCCCTCGCTCCCTCACATTGACGAATTAACCCAGATATTGCGTCGCTATGAAATCCTATGGGTTCTATGGCCTCTCCTTCTAATTCGAGTAACGTTTCTATGGAAACGACGGTATTTTCTTTTGGGATACGAATACCTCCTTTCCGATGCACTATTCCTTGTTTACTGCATCCCTCGCTCCATCACATTGACGAATTAACACAGATATGGCGTCGCTATGAAATACCAAGGGTGCTATGACTTCTCCTTCTATATCGAGTAACGTTTCTATTGTAACGGCAGGATTTACTTTTGGGATGCGAGTATCTCCTTCTTGATGCACTATTCCTTCTTTACTGCATCCCTCGCTCCCTCACATAGACGAATTAACACAGAAATGGCGTCGCTATGAAATACTTTATGTTCTATGTCTTCTCCTTCTAAATCGAGTAACGTTTCTATGGAAACGTCAGGATTTTCTTTTGGGATACGAGTATCTCATTTCCGATGCACTATTCCGCCTTTACTGCATGCCTCGCTCCCCCACACTGACGAATGAACACAGAAATTGCGTCGCTATGAAATACTATGGGTTCCATGACTTCTCCTTCTAAATAGACTAACGTTTCTATTGAAACGAGAGAATTATCTTTTGGGATACGAGTGTCTCCTTTCCGATGCACTATTAGTTCTTTACTGCATCCCTCGCTCCCTATCATTGACGAATAAGCACAGACATTGCGTCGCTATGAATTACTATGTGGTCTATAACTTCTCCTTCTAAATCGAGTAACGTTTCTATGGAAACGACAGGATGTTATTTTGAAATGCGAGTATCTCCTTTCCGATGCACTATTCCATCTGTACCGCATCCCTCGCTCCCTCACATTGGCGAATTACCACAGAAATTGAGTCGCTATGAAATACTATGGGTTCTATGACTTCTCCTTCTAAATCGAGTAACGCTTCTATTGAAACGACAAGATATTCTTTTGGGATACGTGTATCTCCTTTCCGATGCACTATTCGTTCTTTACTGCATCCCTCGCTCCATCACATTGACGTTTTATCACAGAAATTGCGTCGCTATGGAATGCTATGGGTTCAATGATTTCTCTTTCTATATCGAGTAACATTTCCACGGAAACGAAAGGATTTTCTTTTGGGATACGAGTATCTCCTTTCCGATGCACTATTCCACCTTTACGGCACCCTCGCTCCCTCACATTGACGAATTAACACAGAAATTGCGTCGCAATAAAAAGCTATGGGTCGTACGACTTCTCCTTCTAAATCGAGTAACGTTTCTATGGAAACGACAGGATTTTCTTTTAGGATACGACTATCTCCTTTCCGATGCACTATTCCTTCTGTACTGCATCCCTTGCTCCCTCACATTGGCGAATTAACACAGAAATTGCGTCGCTATGAAATACTATGGGTTCTATGACTTCTCCTTCTAAATCGAGTCACGATTCTATTCAGACGACAGGATTTTATTTTGGGATACGAGTATCTCCTTTCCGATGTACTATTCCGTTTTTACTGCATCTCTCGCTCCCTCACTTTGACGAATAAGCACAGAAATTGCGTCGCTATGAACTACTATGGTTTCTACGACTTCTCCTTCTAAATCGAGTAACGTTTCTATGGAAACGACAGGATTTTCTTTTGGGATACGTCTATCTCTTTTCCGATGCACTATTCCTTCCGTACTGGCGAAATAACACAGAAATTGCGTGGCTATGATATATTATGGGTTCTATGACTTCACCTTTTAATCGAGTAACGTTTCTACGGAAACGACGGGATTTTCTTTTGGGATACAGCTATTTCCTTTCCGATGCACTATTCCTTCTGTACTGCATCCCTCGCTCCCTCACATTGGCGAATTAACATAGAAATTGCGGCGCTATGAAGTACTATGGGTTCTATTTCTCCTTCTAAATAGAGTAACGTTTCCATTGAAACGACAGGATTTTCTTTTGGGATACGAGCATCTCCTTTCCGATGCACTATTCCTTCTTTACTGCATCCCACGCTCCCTCACATTGACGAATTAACACAGAAATTCCGTCGGTATGAAATACTATGGGTTCTATGACTTCTCCTTCTAAATCGATAACGTTGCTATGGAAACAACAGGATTTTCTTTTGGTATAAGAGTATCTCCATTCCGATGCACTGTTCCTTCTTTACTGCATCCCTCGCTCCCTCACATTGACGAATTAACGCAGAAATTGCGTCGCTATGAAATACTATGGGTTCCATGACTTCTCCTTCTACTTCGAGTAACGTTTCTATGGAAACGACAGGATTTTCTTTTGGTACACGAGTATCTCCTTTCCGATGCACTATTCCTTCTTTACTGCATTCCTCGCACTCTCACATTGACGAATTAACACAGAAATTGCGTCGCTATGAAATACTATGTGTTCTATGACTTCTCCTTCTGAATCGAGTAACGTTCCTATGGATACGACAGAATTTTCTTTTGGGATACGAGTATCACCTTTCCGAAGCATTATTCCTTCTGTACTGCATCCCTCGCTCCCTCACATGGCGAATTAACACAGAAATTGCGTCGCTATGAAATACTACGGGTGCTATGACTTCACCTTCTAAATCGAGTAACGTTTCTATTGAAACGACAGGATTTTCTTTTGGGATACGTGTATCTCCTTTCCGATGCACTATTCCTTCTTTACTGCATCCCTCGCTCCCTCACATTGGCGAATTAACCCAGAAATTGCGTCGCTATGAATTACTATGGGTTCTATAACCTCTCCTTCTAAATCAAGTAATGTTTCTATGGAAACGACAGGATTTTCCTTTGGGATACAGCTATCTCCTTTCTGATTCACTATTTCTTCTGTACTGCATTCCTCGCTCCCTCACATTGGCGAATTAACATAGAAATTGCGTCGCTATGATATACTATGGGAACTATGACTTCTCCTTCTAAATCAAATAACGTTTCTATGGAAACGACAGGATTTTCTTTTGGTATACGACTATCTCCTTTCCGATGCACTATTCCCTCTTTACTGCTTCCCTCGCTCCCTCACATTGACGAATTAACGGAGAAATAGCGTCGCTATGAAATACTATGGGTTCTATGACTTCTCTTTCTAAATCGAGTTACGTTTCTATGGAAAAGAGAGGATTTTCTTTTAAGATACGAGTATCTCCTTTCCGATGCACTATTCCTTTCTAACTGCATCCCTCGCTCCCTCACATTGACGAATTGACACAGAAATTGCGTCGCTATGAAGTACTGTTGGTTCTATGACTTCTCTTTCTAAATCGAGTAACGTTTCTTTTGAAACGACAGTATTTTCTTTTGGGATACGAGTATCTCATTTACGATGCACTATTCAGCCTTTACTGCATGCCTCGCTCCCCCACATTGACGAATTAACACAGAAATTGTGTCGCTATGAAATACTATGGGTTCCATGACTTCTCCTTCTAAATAGACTAACGTGTCTATTGAAACGAGAGGATTATCTTTTGGGATACGAGTATGTCCTTTCCGATGCACTATTAGTTTTTTACTGCATCCCTCGCACCCTCACATTGACGAATAAGCACAGACATTGCGTCGCCATGAATTACTATGTGTTCTATAACTTCTCCTTCTAAATCGAGTAATGTTTCTATGGAAACGACAGGATTATCTTTTGGGATACGAGTATCTCCTCTCCGATGCACTATTAGTTCTGTACTGCATCCATCGATCCCTCTTATTGACGAATAAGCACAGAAATTGCGTCGCTATGGAATACTATAGGTTCAATGATTTCTCTCTCTAAATCGAGTAACATTTCTACGGAGACAAAAGGATTTTCTTTTGGGATACGAGTATCTCCTTTCCGATGCACTATTCCTTCTTTACTGCATCCCACGCTCTCTCACAATGACGAACTAACACAGAAATTGCGTCGCTATGGGATACTATGGTTTCAATGATTTCTCTCTCGAAATCGAGTAACATTTCTACGGAAACGAAAGGATTTTCTTTTGGGATACGAGTATCTCCTTTCCGATGCACTATTCCTTCTTTACTGCATCCCTCACTCCCTCACAACGACGAATTAACACTGAAATTGCGTCGCCATTTAATACTATGGGTGCTATTACTTCTCCTTCTAAATCGAGTAACGTTACTATGGAAACGACTGGATTTTCTTTTGGTATACACCTATCTCCTTTCCGATGCTCTATTCCAATTTTACTGCATCTCTCGCTCCCTCACATTGACCAATTAACTCAGAAATTGCGTCGCTATGAAATACAATGGGTTCCATGACTTCTCCTTCTAAATCGAGTAACGTATCTATGGAAACGACAGGATTTTCTTTCATGATACGAGTATCTCCATTCTGATGCACTATTAGTTCTATAGAGCATCCCTCGCTCCCTCACATTGACGAATAAGCACAGTAATTTCGTCGCTATGAAATACTACAGGTTCTATGACTTCTCCTTCTAAATCGAGTAACGTTTCTATGGAGACGACAGGATTTTCTTTAGGGATACGAGTATCACCTTTCCGAAGCACTATGCATTCTTTACTGCATCCCTCGCTCCCTCACATTGATGAATGATCTCTGAAATTGCGTGGCTATGATATAGTATGGGTTCTATGACCTCTCCTTCTAAATCGAGTAACGTTTCTATGGAAACGACGGGAATTTCTTTTGGGATACAGCTATCTCCCTTCCGAAGCACTATTCCTTCTTTACTGCATCTCTCGCTCCCTCACATTGACGAATTAACGCCGAAATTGCATCGCTATGAAATACTATGTGTTCTATGACTTCTCCTTCTACATCGAGTAACGTTTCTATGGAAACGACAAGATTTTTCTTGGGATACGAGTATCTCCTTTCCGATGCACTATTTCTTCTTTACTGCATCTCTCGCTAACTCACATTGACGAATTAACACAGAAATTGCGTCGCTATGAAATATTGTGGGTTCCATGACTTCTCCTTCTAAATCGAGTAATGTTTCTATGGAAACGACAGGATTTGCTTTTGGGATACGAGTATCTCCTTTCCGATGCACTATCACTTCTTTACCGCATCCCTCGCAAACGCACATTGACGAATAAGCACAGAAATTGCGTCGCTATGAATTACTTTGGGTTCTATAACTTCTCCTTCTAAGTCGAGTAACATTTCTATGGAAACGACAGGATTTTCTTTTGGGATGCGAGTATCTCCTTCCCGATGCACTATTCACTCTGTACTGCATCCCTCGCTCCCTCACATTGACAAATAAGCACAGAAATTGCGTCGCTATAAAATACTGTGAGTTCTATAACTTCTCCTTCTAAATCGAGTAACGTTTCTGTGGAAAGGACGGGATTTTCTTTTGGTATACGAGTATCTCCTTTCCGATGCACTATTCCATCTTTACTACACCCTGGCTCACTCACATTGACGAATTAACACAAAAATCGCCTCGCTATGAAGTACTATCGGTTCTATGACTTCTCCTTCTAAATCGAGTAACGTATCTAAGGAAACGACAGGATTTTCTTGTGGGATCCGAGTATCTCTTTCCGATGCACTATTAGTTCTCTACTGCATCATTCGCACCCTCACATTGACGAATAAGCGCAGAAATTGCGTCGCTGTGAAATACTACGGTTTCTATAACTTCTCCTTCTAAATCAAATAACGTTTCTATGGAAACAACGGGTATTTCTTTTGATATACGAGTATCTCCTTTCCGATGCACTATTAGTTCTTTACTGCATCCCTCGCTCCCTCCCATTGTAGAATAAGCACAGAAATCGCGTCGCTGTGAAAAACTATGGGTTCTTAACTTCTCCTTTCAAATCGAGAAACGTTTCTATGGAAACGACAGGATTTTCTTTTGGGGTACGAGTATCTCCTTTCCGATGCACTATTAGTTCTTTACTGCATCCCTCGCTCCCTCACATCGACGAATTGACACAGAAATTGCGTCGCTATGAAATACTATTGGTTCTAAGACATCTCCTTCTAAATCGAGTAACGTTTCAATGGAAACGACAGGATTTTCTTTTGGTATACGAGTTTCTCCTTCCCGTTGCACTATCCCTTCTTTACTGCATTCCTCGCTCAATCACATTACCGAATTAACACAGAAATTGCGTCGCTATGAAATACTATGGGTTAAATGACTTCTCCTACTACATCGAGTAACGTTTCTATAGAAACGACAGGATTTTCTTTTGGGATACGAGTATCTCCTTCCCGATGCATTATTAGTTCTTTACTGCATCTCTCGCTCCCTCCCATTGAAGAATAAGCACAGAAATCGCGTCGCTGTGAAATACTATGGGATCTTTAACTTCTCGTTTCAAGTCGAGAAACGTTTCTGTGGAAACGACAGGATTTTCTTTTGGGATAGGAGTTTCTCCTCTCCGATGCACTTTTCCTCCTTTACTGCATCCCTAACTCCCTCACATTCACTAATTAACACAGAAATTGTGTGGCTATGAAATACTATGGGTTCTATGACTTCTCCTTCTAAACCGAGTAACGTTTCAATGGAAACGACTGGATTTTCTTTTGGGATACGTATATCTCCTTTTCGATGCACAATTCCTTCTTTACTGCATCCCTCGCTCCCTCACATTGACGTATTAACACAGAGAATGCGTCGCTATGAAAAACTGTGGGTTCTATGGCTCATCCTTCTAAATCGAGTAACGTTTCTATGGAAACGAGAGTATTTTCTTTTGGTATACGAGTATCTTCTTTCCGACGCACCATTCCTACTTTACTGCATCCCACGCTCCCTCACATTGACGAATTAACACAGAAATTGCGTCGCTATGAAAGACTATGGGTTGTATGACTTCTCCTTCTAAATCGAGTAACGCTTCTATGGAAACGTCCGGATTTTCTTTTGGGATACGACTATCTCCTTTCCGATGCACTATTCCTTCTGTACTGCATCCCTCGCTCCATCACATTGGCGAATTAACAAAGAAATTGCGTAGCTGTGAAATACTATGTGTTCTATGACTTCTCCTTCCAAATCGAGTTACGTTTCTATTGAAACGACAGGATTTTCTATTGGGTGACGAGGATCTCCTTTCCGATGCACTATTCCGTCTTTACTGCATCCCTCGCTCCCTCACACTGACGAATTAACACAGAAATTGCGTCGCTATGAAATACTATGGGTTCCGTGACATCTCCTTCAAAATCGAGTAACGTATCTATGGAAACGACAAGATTTTCTTTTGGGATACAGCTATCTCCTTTCCGATGCACTATTCCTTCTCTACTGCATCTCTCGCTCCCTCACATTTAAGAATTAACGCGGAAATTGCGTCGCTATGAACTACTATGGGTTCTATGACTTCTCCTTCAAATCGAGTAACGTTTCTATGGAAACGACAGGATTTTCTTTAGGGATGCGAGTATCTCCTTTCCGAAGCACTATTCCTTCTTTACTGCATCCCTCGCTCCCTCCCATTGAAGAATAAGCACAGAAATCGCGTCGCTGGAAAATACTATGGGATCTTTAACTTCTCGTTTCAATTCGAGTAACGTTCTATGGAAACGTCAGGATTTTCTTTTGGGATACGAGTATCTCCTTTCCGGTGCACTATTCCTTTTTTCCTGAATCCCTTGCTCCCTCACATTGACGAATTAAAACAGAAATTGCGTCGTTATGAAATACTATGGATTCTATGACATCTCCTTCTGAATCGAGAAACGTTTCTATGGAAACGACAGGATTTTCTTTTGGGATACGAGTATCTCCTTTCCGCTGCACTATTCCTTCTTTACTGCATCCCTCGCTCCCTCACATCGACGAATTAACACAGAAATTGCGTCGCTATGAAATACTATTGGTTCTAAGACATCTCCTTCTAAATCGAGTAACGTTTCAATGGAAACGACAGGAATTTATTTTGGGATACGTGTAACTCCTTTCCCATGCACTATTCCTTCTTTATTGCATCCCTCCCTCTCTCACATTGACGAATTAACACAGAGATTGCGTCGCTATGTTATACTGTGGGCCCTATGACTTATCCTCTTAAATTGAGTAACGTTTCTATGGAAACGACAGGTTTTTCTTTTGGTATACGAGTTTCTCCTTCCCGTTGCACCATCCCTTCTTTACCACATTCCTCGCTCAATCACATTGGCGTATTAACACGTTAATTGCATCGCTATGAAATACTATGGGTTCTATGACTTCTCCTTCTATATCGAGAAACGTTTCTATGGAGACGACAGGATTTTCTTTTGGGATACGAGTATCTCCTTTCAGATGCACTATTAGTTTTTTACTGCATCCCTCGCTCCCTCACATTGACGAATAAGCTCAGATATTGCGTCGCTGTGAAATACTGTGGGTTCTATAACTTCTCCTTCTAAATCAAATAACGTTCCAATGGGAACGACAGGATTTTCTTTTGGGATACGAGTAACTGCTTTCCGATGCAGTATTCCTTCTTTACTGCATCCCTCGCTCCCTCACATTGACAAATTAACGCAGAAACTGCGTCGCTATTAAATACTATGGGTTCTATGAATTCCCCTTCTAAATCGAGTAACGTTTCTATGGAAACCACAGGATTTTCTTTTGGGATGCGGGTATCTCCCTTCTGAAGCACTATTCCGTCTTTACTGCTTCCCATCGCTCCCTCACATTGACGAATTGACACAGAAATTGCGTCGCTATGAATTATTCTGTGTTCCATGACTTCTCCTTCTAATTCGAGTAACATTTCTATGGAAACGACAGGATTATCTTTTGGGATACGAGTATCTCCTTTTCGAGGCCCTATTAGTTCTCTACTGCATCACTCTCTCCCTCACATTGACGAATAAGCACAGAGATTGCGTCGCTATGAAATTCTATGGGTTCTTTAACTTCTCCTTCTAAATCGAGTAACATGTCTATGGAGAGGACAGGATTTTCTTTTGGGATACGAGTATCTCATTTCCGATGCACTATTCCTATTTTACTGAGTCCCTTGCTCCCTCACATTGACGAATTAAAACAGAAATTGCGTGGCTGTGAGATACTATGGGTTCTATGACTTCTCCTGCTAAATCGATTAACATTTCTACGGAAACGAAAGGATTTTCTTTTGGGATACGAGTATCACCTTTCCGTTGCCCTACTCCTTCTTTACTGCATCCCTCGGTCCCTCACATTGACGAATTAACACAGAATTTGCGTCGCTATGAAATTCTATGGGTTCTATGACTTCTCCTTCTAAATCGAGTAACGTTTCTATTGAAACGACAGGATTTTCTTTAGGCATACGAGTTTCTCCTTTCCGATGCACTATTCCGCCTTTACTGGATCCCTCGCTCCCTCACATTGGCGAATTAACATAGAAATTGCGTCGCTATGAAATGCTATGGGTTCTATGACTTCTCCTTCTAAATCAAGTAACGTTTCTATTGAAACGACAGGATTTTCTTTCGGGATACGAGTATCACCTTTCTGATGCACTATTCCGTCTTTACTGCATCGCTCGCCCCTCACATTGACAAAATAACACAGAAATAGCTTCGCTATGAAATACTATGGGTTCCATGACATCTCCTTCTAAATCGAGTAACGTTTCTATGGAAACGACACGATTTTCTTTTGGGATACGAGTATCTCCTTTTCGATGCACAATTCCTTCATTACTGCATCCCTCGCTCCCTCACATTGACGAATTAACACAGAAATTGCGTCGCTATGAAAGACTATGGGTTGTATCACTTCTCCTTCTAAATCGTGTAACGTTTCTATGGAAACGACAGGATTTTCTTTTGTGATCCGAAAATCTCCTCACCGATGCCCTATTCCTTCTTTACTGAATCCCACGCTCCCTCACATTGACGAATTAACGCAGAAATTGCGTCGCTATGAAATACTATGGGTTCCATGACTTCTCCTTCTACTTCGAGTAACGTTTCTATGGAAACGACAGGATTTTCTTTTGGTACACGAGTATCTCCTTTCCGATGCACTATTCCTTCTTTACTGCATTCCTCGCACTCTCACATTGACGAATTAACACAGAAATTGCGTCGCTATGAAATACTATGTGTTCTATGACTTCTCCTTCTGAATCGAGTAACGTTCCTATGGATACGACAGAATTTTCTTTTGGGATACGAGTATCACCTTTCCGAAGCATTATTCCTTCTGTACTGCATCCCTCGCTCCCTCACATGGCGAATTAACACAGAAATTGCGTCGCTATGAAATACTACGGGTGCTATGACTTCACCTTCTAAATCGAGTAACGTTTCTATTGAAACGACAGGATTTTCTTTTGGGATACGTGTATCTCCTTTCCGATGCACTATTCCTTCTTTACTGCATCCCTCGCTCCCTCACATTGGCGAATTAACCCAGAAATTGCGTCGCTATGAATTACTATGGGTTCTATAACCTCTCCTTCTAAATCAAGTAATGTTTCTATGGAAACGACAGGATTTTCCTTTGGGATACAGCTATCTCCTTTCTGATTCACTATTTCTTCTGTACTGCATTCCTCGCTCCCTCACATTGGCGAATTAACATAGAAATTGCGTCGCTATGATATACTATGGGAACTATGACTTCTCCTTCTAAATCAAATAACGTTTCTATGGAAACGACAGGATTTTCTTTTGGTATACGACTATCTCCTTTCCGATGCACTATTCCTTCTTTACTGCTTCCCTCGCTCCCTCACATTGACGAATTAACGGAGAAATAGCGTCGCTATGAAATACTATGGGTTCTATGACTTCTCCTTCTACTTCGAGTAACGTTTCTTCGGAAACGACAGGATTTTCTTTTGGTATACGAGTATCTCCTTTCCGATGCACCATTTCTTCTTTACTGCATCCCTCGCTCTCTCACATTGACGAATTAACACAGAAATTGCGTCGCTATGAAATACTATGGGTTCTATGACTTCTCCTTTAAAATCGAGTAACGTTCCTATGGAAACAACATAATTTTCTTTTGGGATACGAGTATCACCTTTTCGAAGCACTGTTCCTTCTGTACTGCATCCCACGCTCCCTCACATTGGCGAATTAACACAGAAATTGCGTCGCTATGAAATACTATGGGTTCTATGACTTCTCTTTCTAAATCGAGTTACGTTTCTATGGAAAAGAGAGGATTTTCTTTTAAGATACGAGTATCTCCTTTCCGATGCACTATTCCTTTCTAACTGCATCCCTCGCTCCCTCACATTGACGAATTGACACAGAAATTGCGTCGCTATGAAGTACTGTTGGTTCTATGACTTCTCTTTCTAAATCGAGTAACGTTTCTTTTGAAACGACAGTATTTTCTTTTGGGATACGAGTATCTCATTTACGATGCACTATTCAGCCTTTACTGCATGCCTCGCTCCCCCACATTGACGAATTAACACAGAAATTGTGTCGCTATGAAATACTATGGGTTCCATGACTTCTCCTTCTAAATAGACTAACGTGTCTATTGAAACGAGAGGATTATCTTTTGGGATACGAGTATGTCCTTTCCGATGCACTATTAGTTTTTTACTGCATCCCTCGCACCCTCACATTGACGAATAAGCACAGACATTGCGTCGCCATGAATTACTATGTGTTCTATAACTTCTCCTTCTAAATCGAGTAATGTTTCTATGGAAACGACAGGATTATCTTTTGGGATACGAGTATCTCCTCTCCGATGCACTATTAGTTCTGTACTGCATCCATCGATCCCTCTTATTGACGAATAAGCACAGAAATTGCGTCGCTATGGAATACTATAGGTTCAATGATTTCTCTCTCTAAATCGAGTAACATTTCTACGGAGACAAAAGGATTTTCCTTTGGGATACGAGTATCTCCTTTCCGATGCACTATTCCTTCTTTACTGCATCCCACGCTCTCTCACAATGACGAACTAACACAGAAATTGCGTCGCTATGGGATACTATGGTTTCAATGATTTCTCTCTCGAAATCGAGTAACATTTCTACGGAAACGAAAGGATTTTCTTTTGGGATACGAGTATCTCCTTTCCGATGCACTATTCCTTCTTTACTGCATCCCTCACTCCCTCACAACGACGAATTAACACTGAAATTGCGTCGCCATTTAATACTATGGGTGCTATTACTTCTCCTTCTAAATCGAGTAACGTTACTATGGAAACGACTGGATTTTCTTTTGGTATACACCTATCTCCTTTCCGATGCTCTATTCCAATTTTACTGCATCTCTCGCTCCCTCACATTGACCAATTAACTCAGAAATTGCGTCGCTATGAAATACAATGGGTTCCATGACTTCTCCTTCTAAATCGAGTAACGTATCTATGGAAACGACAGGATTTTCTTTCATGATACGAGTATCTCCATTCTGATGCACTATTAGTTCTATAGAGCATCCCTCGCTCCCTCACATTGACGAATAAGCACAGTAATTTCGTCGCTATGAAATACTACAGGTTCTATGACTTCTCCTTCTAAATCGAGTAACGTTTCTATGGAGACGACAGGATTTTCTTTAGGGATACGAGTATCACCTTTCCGAAGCACTATGCATTCTTTACTGCATCCCTCGCTCCCTCACATTGACGAATGATCTCTGAAATTGCGTGGCTATGATATAGTATGGGTTCTATGACCTCTCCTTCTAAATCGAGTAACGTTTCTATGGAAACGACGGGAATTTCTTTTGGGATACAGCTATCTCCCTTCCGAAGCACTATTCCTTCTTTACTGCATCTCTCGCTCCCTCACATTGACGAATTAACGCCGAAATTGCATCGCTATGAAATACTATGTGTTCTATGACTTCTCCTTCTACATCGAGTAACGTTTCTATGGAAACGACAAGATTTTTCTTGGGATACGAGTATCTCCTTTCCGATGCACTATTTCTTCTTTACTGCATCTCTCGCTAACTCACATTGACGAATTAACACAGAAATTGCGTCGCTATGAAATATTGTGGGTTCCATGACTTCTCCTTCTAAATCGAGTAATGTTTCTATGGAAACGACAGGATTTGCTTTTGGGATACGAGTATCTCCTTTCCGATGCACTATCACTTCTTTACCGCATCCCTCGCAAACGCACATTGACGAATAAGCACAGAAATTGCGTCGCTATGAATTACTTTGGGTTCTATAACTTCTCCTTCTAAGTCGAGTAACATTTCTATGGAAACGACAGGATTTTCTTTTGGGATGCGAGTATCTCCTTCCCGATGCACTATTCACTCTGTACTGCATCCCTCGCTCCCTCACATTGACAAATAAGCACAGAAATTGCGTCGCTATAAAATACTGTGAGTTCTATAACTTCTCCTTCTAAATCGAGTAACGTTTCTGTGGAAAGGACGGGATTTTCTTTTGGTATACGAGTATCTCCTTTCCGATGCACTATTCCATCTTTACTACACCCTGGCTCACTCACATTGACGAATTAACACAAAAATCGCCTCGCTATGAAGTACTATCGGTTCTATGACTTCTCCTTCTAAATCGAGTAACGTATCTAAGGAAACGACAGGATTTTCTTGTGGGATCCGAGTATCTCTTTCCGATGCACTATTAGTTCTCTACTGCATCATTCGCACCCTCACATTGACGAATAAGCGCAGAAATTGCGTCGCTGTGAAATACTACGGTTTCTATAACTTCTCCTTCTAAATCAAATAACGTTTCTATGGAAACAACGGGTATTTCTTTTGATATACGAGTATCTCCTTTCCGATGCACTATTAGTTCTTTACTGCATCCCTCGCTCCCTCCCATTGTAGAATAAGCACAGAAATCGCGTCGCTGTGAAAAACTATGGGTTCTTAACTTCTCCTTTCAAATCGAGAAACGTTTCTATGGAAACGACAGGATTTTCTTTTGGGGTACGAGTATCTCCTTTCCGATGCACTATTAGTTCATTACTGCATCCCTCGCTCCCTCACATCGACGAATTGACACAGAAATTGCGTCGCTATGAAATACTATTGGTTCTAAGACATCTCCTTCTAAATCGAGTAACGTTTCAATGGAAACGACAGGATTTTCTTTTGGTATACGAGTTTCTCCTTCCCGTTGCACTATCCCTTCTTTACTGCATTCCTCGCTCAATCACATTACCGAATTAACACAGAAATTGCGTCGCTATGAAATACTATGGGTTAAATGACTTCTCCTACTACATCGAGTAACGTTTCTATAGAAACGACAGGATTTTCTTTTGGGATACGAGTATCTCCTTCCCGATGCATTATTAGTTCTTTACTGCATCTCTCGCTCCCTCCCATTGAAGAATAAGCACAGAAATCGCGTCGCTGTGAAATACTATGGGATCTTTAACTTCTCGTTTCAAGTCGAGAAACGTTTCTGTGGAAACGACAGGATTTTCTTTTGGGATAGGAGTTTCTCCTCTCCGATGCACTTTTCCTCCTTTACTGCATCCCTAACTCCCTCACATTCACTAATTAACACAGAAATTGTGTGGCTATGATATACTATGGGTTCTATGACTTCTCCTTCTAAACCGAGTAACGTTTCAATGGAAACGACTGGATTTTCTTTTGGGATACGTATATCTCCTTTTCGATGCACAATTCCTTCTTTACTGCATCCCTCGCTCCCTCACATTGACGTATTAACACAGAGAATGCGTCGCTATGAAAAACTGTGGGTTCTATGGCTCATCCTTCTAAATCGAGTAACGTTTCTATGGAAACGAGAGTATTTTCTTTTGGTATACGAGTATCTTCTTTCCGACGCACCATTCCTACTTTACTGCATCCCACGCTCCCTCACATTGACGAATTAACACAGAAATTGCGTCGCTATGAAAGACTATGGGTTGTATGACTTCTCCTTCTAAATCGAGTAACGCTTCTATGGAAACGTCCGGATTTTCTTTTGGGATACGACTATCTCCTTTCCGATGCACTATTCCTTCTGTACTGCATCCCTCGCTCCATCACATTGGCGAATTAACAAAGAAATTGCGTAGCTGTGAAATACTATGTGTTCTCTGACTTCTCCTTCCAAATCGAGTTACGTTTCTACTGAAACGACAGGATTTTCTATTGGGTGACGAGGATCTCCTTTCCGATGCACTATTCCGTCTTTACTGCATCCCTCGCTCCCTCACACTGACGAATTAACACAGAAATTGCGTCGCTATGAAATACTATGGGTTCCGTGACATCTCCTTCAAAATCGAGTAACGTATCTATGGAAACGACAAGATTTTCTTTTGGGATACAGCTATCTCCTTTCCGATGCACTATTCCTTCTCTACTGCATCTCTCGCTCCCTCACATTTAAGAATTAACGCGGAAATTGCGTCGCTATGAACTACTATGGGTTCTATGACTTCTCCTTCAAATCGAGTAACGTTTCTATGGAAACGACAGGATTTTCTTTAGGGATGCGAGTATCTCCTTTCCGAAGCACTATTCCTTCTTTACTGCATCCCTCGCTCCCTCCCATTGAAGAATAAGCACAGAAATCGCGTCGCTGGAAAATACTATGGGATCTTTAACTTCTCGTTTCAATTCGAGTAACGTTCTATGGAAACGTCAGGATTTTCTTTTGGGATACGAGTATCTCCTTTCCGGTGCACTATTCCTTTTTTCCTGAATCCCTTGCTCCCTCACATTGACGAATTAAAACAGAAATTGCGTCGTTATGAAATACTATGGATTCTATGACCTCTCCTTCTGAATCGAGAAACGTTTCTATGGAAACGACAGGATTTTCTTTTGGGATACGAGTATCTCCTTTCCGCTGCACTATTCCTTCTTTACTGCATCCCTCGCTCCCTCACATCGACGAATTAACACAGAAATTGCGTCGCTATGAAATACTATTGGTTCTAAGACATCTCCTTCTAAATCGAGTAACGTTTCAATGGAAACGACAGGAATTTATTTTGGGATACGTGTAACTCCTTTCCCATGCACTATTCCTTCTTTATTGCATCCCTCCCTCTCTCACATTGACGAATTAACACAGAGATTGCGTCGCTATGTTATACTGTGGGCCCTATGACTTATCCTCTTAAATTGAGTAACGTTTCTATGGAAACGACAGGTTTTTCTTTTGGTATACGAGTTTCTCCTTCCCGTTGCACCATCCCTTCTTTACCACATTCCTCGCTCAATCACATTGGCGTATTAACACGTTAATTGCATCGCTATGAAATACTATGGGTTCTATGACTTCTCCTTCTATATCGAGAAACGTTTCTATGGAGACGACAGGATTTTCTTTTGGGATACGAGTATCTCCTTTCCGATGCACTATTAGTTTTTTACTGCATCCCTCGCTCCCTCACATTGACGAATAAGCTCAGATATTGCGTCGCTGTGAAATACTGTGGGTTCTATAACTTCTCCTTCTAAATCAAATAACGTTCCAATGGGAACGACAGGATTTTCTTTTGGGATACGAGTAACTGCTTTCCGATGCACTATTCCTTCTTTACTGCATCCCTCGCTCCCTCACATTGACAAATTAACGCAGAAAATGCGTCGCTATTAAATACTATGGGTTCTATGAATTCCCCTTCTAAATCGAGTAACGTTTCTATGGAAACCACAGGATTTTCTTTTGGGATGCGGGTATCTCCCTTCTGAAGCACTATTCCGTCTTTACTGCTTCCCATCGCTCCCTCACATTGACGAATTGACACAGAAATTGCGTCGCTATGAATTATTCTGTGTTCCATGACTTCTCCTTCTAATTCGAGTAACATTTCTATGGAAACGACAGGATTATCTTTTGGGATACGAGTATCTCCTTTTCGAGGCCCTATTAGTTCTCTACTGCATCACTCTCTCCCTCACATTGACGAATAAGCACAGAGATTGCGTCGCTATGAAATTCTATGGGTTCTTTAACTTCTCCTTCTAAATCGAGTAACATGTCTATGGAGAGGACAGGATTTTCTTTTGGGATACGAGTATCTCATTTCCGATGCACTATTCCTATTTTACTGAGTCCCTTGCTCCCTCACATTGACGAATTAAAACAGAAATTGCGTCGCTATGAAATACTATGGGTTCTATGATTTCTCCTTCTAAATCGAGAGACGTTTCTATGGCTACGACAGGATTTTCCTTTGGGATACGAGTATCTCCTTTCCGCTGCACTATTCCTTCTTTACTGCATCCCTCGCTCCCTCACATTGACGACTTAACACAGAAATTGCGTGGCTGTGAGATACTATGGGTTCTATGACTTCTCCTGCTAAATCGATTAACATTTCTACGGAAACGAAAGGATTTTCTTTTGGGATACGAGTATCACCTTTCCGTTGCCCTACTCCTTCTTTACTGCATCCCTCGGTCCCTCACATTGACGAATTAACACAGAATTTGCGTCGCTATGAAATTCTATGGGTTCTATGACTTCTCCTTCTAAATCGAGTAACGTTTCTATTGAAACGACAGGATTTTCTTTAGGCATACGAGTTTCTCCTTTCCGATGCACTATTCCGCCTTTACTGCATCCCTCGCTCCCTCACATTGGCGAATTAACATAGAAATTGCGTCGCTATGAAATGCTATGGGTTCTATGACTTCTCCTTCTAAATCAAGTAACGTTTCTATTGAAACGACAGGATTTTCTTTCGGGATACGAGTATCACCTTTCTGATGCACTATTCCGTCTTTACTGCATCGCTCGCCCCTCACATTGACAAAATAACACAGAAATAGCTTCGCTATGAAATACTATGGGTTCCATGACATCTCCTTCTAAATCGAGTAACGTTTCTATGGAAACGACACGATTTTTTTTTGGGATACGAGTATCTCCTTTTCGATGCACAATTCCTTCATTACTGCATCCCTCGCTCCCTCACATTGACGAATTAACACAGAAATTGCGTCGCTATGAAAGACTATGGGTTGTATCACTTCTCCTTCTAAATCGTGTAACGTTTCTATGGAAACGACAGGATTTTCTTTTGTGATCCGAAAATCTCCTCACCGATGCCCTATTCCTTCTTTACTGAATCCCACGCTCCCTCACTTTGAGGAATTAACGCAGAAATTGCGGGGCGATGAAATACTATGAGTTCTACTACTTCTCCCTCCTAATCGAGTAACGTTTCTATGGAAGCGACAGGATCTTCTTTTAGTATACGAGTATCTCCTTTTCGATGCACTTTTCCTTCTTTACTGCATCCCTCGCTCCCTCACATTGACGTATTAACACAGAAATTGCGTCGCTATGAAATACTGTGGGTTCTATGGCTCATCTTTCTAAATCGAGTAACGTTTCAATGGAAACGAGAGTATTTTCTTTTGGTATACGACTATCTCCCTTCCGCTGCACTATTCCCTTCTTACTGCATTCCATCGCTCCCTCACATTGACTAATTACCACGGAAATTGCGTCGCTATGAAAAACTTTGGGCTCTATGACATATCTATCTAAATCGACAGACGTTTCTATGGAGACGACAGGATTTTCTATTGGGATACGACTATCTCCTTTCCGATGCACTATTAGTTCTTTACTGCATCCCTCGCACCATCACGTTGAAGAATAAGCACAGAAGTTGCGTCGCTATAAAATACTATGAGTTCTATCACTTCTCCCTCTAAGTCGAGTAACGTTCCTATGGAAAGACAGGATTTTCTTTTGGTATACGAGTATCTCCTTTCCGATGCCCTATTCCTGCTTAACTGCATCCCTGGCTCCCTCACATTGACGAAATAACACAAAAATGGACTCGCTATGAAGTCCAATGGGATCTATGACTTCTCCATCTAAATCGAGTAACGTTTCTATTGAAACGACAGGATTTTCTTTTGGGATACGAGTATCTCCTTTCCGATGCTCTATTCCATCTCTACTGCATCCCTCGCTCCCTCACATTGACGAATTAACACAGATATTGCGTCGCTTTGAAATACAATGCGGTCTATGACTCCCCCTTCTAAATCGAGTAACGTTTCTATTGAAACGACAGGATTTTCTTTTGGGATACGAGTATCTCCTTTCCGATGCACTATTCCTTCTTTACTGCGTATCTCGCACCCCTCACATTGACGAATAAGCACAGAAATTGCGTCGTTGTGAAATACTATGGGTTCCATGACATCTCCTTCTAAATCGAGTAACGTATCTATGGAAACGACAGGATTATTTTTTGGGATACGGGTATCTCCTTTCCGATGCACTATTTATTCTTTACTGCATCCCTCGCTCCCTCACATTGACGAATTGACACAGATTATGCGTCGCTATGAAATACAATGGGTTCTATAACTTCTCCTTCTAAATCGAGTAACATTTCTATGGAAAGGAGAGGATTTTCTTTTGGGATACGAGTATCTCATTTCCGATGCACTTTTCCTTCTTTACTGCATCCCTCACTCCCTCACATTGACGAATTCACACAGAAATTGAGTCGCTATGAAATACTATGTGTTTTATGACTTCTCCTTCTAAATCGAGTAACGTTTCTAATGGAAACGACAGGATTTTCTTTTGGTATACGAGTAGTTCCTTTCCGTTGCACTATTCCTTCTTTACTGCATCCCTCGCTCAATCAAATTTACGAATTAACACAGAAATTGCGTCGCTATGAAATACTATGGGTTCCTTGACTTCTCCTTCTACATCGAGTAACGTTTCTATGGAGACGACAGGTTTTTCTTTTGGGATACGAGTATCTCCTTTCCGGTGGACTATTCCTTCTTTACTGCATCCCTCGCTCCCTTACATTCAAGAGTTAAAACAGAAATTGCGTGGCTATGAAATACTATGGGTTCTATGACTTTTCCTTCCAAACAGAGTAACGTTTCTATTGAAACGACAGAATTTTCTATTGGAATACGAGTTCCTAATTTCCGATGCAGTATTCCGTCTTTACTGCATCTCTCGCTCCCTCACATTGACGAATTAACACAGAAATTGCGTCGCTATGAAATACTATGTGTTCCTTGACTTCTCCTTCTAATTCGAGTAACGTTTCAATGGAAACGACAGGATTTTTTTTTTTTGGGACACGAGTATCTCCTTTTCGATGCACAATTCCTTTTTTCTGCATCCCTCGCTCCCTCACATTGACAAATTAACGCTGAAACTGCTTCGCTATGAAATACTATGGGTTCCATGACTTCTCCTTCCAATTCGAGTAACGTTTCAGTGGAAACGACAGGATTTCTTTTGGGATACAAGTACCTCCTTTCTGAAGCACTATTCCGTCTGTACTGCATCCCTCGCTCCCTCACAATGACGAATTAACACAGAAATTGCGTCGCTATGAAATATTATGGGTTCCATGATTTCTCCTTCTAAATCGAGTAACGTTTCTATGGAAACGACAGGATTATCATTTGGGATACGAGTATCTCCTTTCCGATGCACTATTAGTTCTCTACTGCATCACTCGCTCCCTCACATTGACGAATAAGCACAGAAATTGCGTCGCTATGTAATTCTATGGGTTCTATGTATTCTCCTTCTAAATCAAGTAACGTTTCTATGGAAACGACAGGATTTTCTTTTGGGATACGAGTATCTCATTTCCGATGCACTATTAGTTCTTTACTGCATCCCTCGCTCCCTCACATTGATGAATTAACACAGATATTATGTCGCTATGGTTTTCTGTGGGTTCTATGACTTCTCCTTCTAAATCGAGTAACGTTTCTATGGAAACGACAGGAATTTCGTTTGGGATACGACTATCTTCTTTGCGATGCACTATTCCTCCTTTACTGCATCTCTCGCTCCGTCACATTGTCGAATTAACACAGAAAATGCGTCGTTTTGAAATACTATGGGTTCTATGACATCTCCTTCCAAATCGAGTAACGTTTATATGGACACAAATGGATATACCTTTGCGATACGAGTATCTCCATTCCGATGCGCTATTCCTTCGTTACTGCAACCCTCGCTCTCTCACATTGACGAAATAACACAGAAATTGCGTCGCTATGATATACTATGGGTTCTATGACATCTCCTTCACAATCGAGTAACGTTTCTTTGGAAACGACAGGATTTTCTTTTGGGATACGAGTATCTCTTTTCCGATGCACTATTCCTTCTTTGCTGCATCCCTCGCTGCCTCACATTGACGAATTAACACAGAAGCTGCGTTGCTATGATATACTATGGGTTCTATGACATCTCCTTCTAAATCGAGAAACGATTCGATGGAAACGACAGGATTTTCTTTTGGGAAACGACTATCTCCTTTCCGATACACTCTTCCTTCTTCACTGCATCCCTCGCTCCCACACATTGACGAATTAATACAGAAATTGCGACGCTATGAAATACTATTCGTTCTAAGACATCTCCTTCACAATCGAGTAACGTTTCTATGGAGACGACAGGATTTTCTTTTGGGATATGACGGTCTAGGTTCCGATGCCCTATTCCTTCTTCACTGCATCCCTCGCTCCCTCACATTGATGATTTAACACAAATATTGCGTCGCTATGAAATACTATGGGTTCCATGACACCTGCTTCTAAATCGAGTATCGATTCTATGGAAATGACTGGATTTTCTTTTGGGATACGTGTTTCTCCTTTCCGATGCACTATTCCTTCTTTACTGCATCCCTCGCTCCCACACATTGACGAATTAACACAGACATTGCGTCCCTATGAAATGCTATGGGTTCTATGACATATCCTTCTAAATCGAGAAACGATTCGATGGAAACGACAGGATTTTCTTTTCGGTAACGACTATCTCCTTTCCGATGCACTCTTCCTTTTTCACTGCATCCCTCGCTCCCACACATTGACGAATTAATACAGAAATTGCGAAGCTATGAAATACTGTGAGTTCTAAGACTTCTCCATCTTAATCAAGTAACGTCTCTATGGAAACGACAGGATTTTATTTTGGGATTCGACTTTCTCCTCTCCGTTGCCGTACTCCTTCTTTACTGCATCCCTCGCTCCCTCTCATTGCCGAATTAACAGGAAATTGCGTCGCTATGGAATACTACAGGTTCTGTGACAGCACCATCTTTTGGGATACGACTATCTCCTTTCCGATGCACAATTCCTTCTTTACTGCATCCCTCCCTCCCTCACATTCACGAATTAACACAGAAATTGGGTGGCTGTGAAATAGTATATGTTCTATGAATTCTCCTTCTAAATCGAGTAACGTTTCTATTGAAACAACAGGATTTTCCTTTGGGATACGAGTATCTCCTTTCCGATGCACAATTCCTTCTTTACTGCCTCCCTGGCTCCCTCAAATTGACGAATTATCACAGAAATTGCATCGCTATGGAATACTATGTGTTCAATGACTTCTCCTTCTAAATCGAGTAACGTTTCAATGGAAACGACAGGATTTATTTTTTGGGGTACGAGTATCTCCTTTTCGATGCACAATTCCTTTTTTACTGCATCCCTCCCTCCCACACATTCACGAATTAACACAGAAATTGGGTGGCTGTGAAATAGTATATGTTCTATGAATTCTCCTTCTAAATCGAGTAACGTTTCTATAGAAACAACAAGATTTTCTTTTGGGATACGAGTATCTCCTTTCCGATGCACTATTCCTTCTTTACTGCCTCCCTGGCTCCCTCACATTGACGAATTATCACAGAAATTGCGTCGCTATGAAATACTGTGGGTTCTATGACTTCTTCTTCTAAATCGAGTAACGTTTCTATGGAAACGACAGCATTTTCTTTTGCGATCCGAGAATCTCCTTTCAGATGCATTATTCCTTCTTTACTGCATTCAAGGCCCCCTCACATTGACGAATTACCACAGAAATTGCCTCGCTATGAAATACTATGTGCTCTATGTCATTTCCATCTAAATCGAGTAACGTTTCTATGGAAACGACAGGATTTTCTTTTGGGATACGACTATCTCCTTTGCGAAGCACTATCCGTTCTCAACTGCATCCCTCGCTCCCTCACATTGACGAATTAACACTGATTTTCCGTCGCTATTAAAATACTATGGGTTCTATGACATCTCCTTCTCAATCGGGTACGTTTCTATGGAAACAAAAGGATTTTCTAATGGGATACATTTCCTTTCTGATGCACTATTCCTTCTTTACTGCATCCCTCGCTCCCTCAATTTGACGAATTAACACAGATATATTTGGGGCTATGAAATACTATGGGTTCTATTATTTCTCCATCTAAATCGAGTAACATTTCTATGGAAGCGACCGGATTTTCTTTTTGGATACGACTATCTCCTTTCCGATGGACTATTCCTTCTTCATTGCATCCCTCGCTCCCCCACATTGACGAATTAACACAGAAATTGCGTCGCTATGAAATACTATGTGTTCAATGACATCTCCTACTTAATCGAGCAACCTTTCGATGGAAACGACAGGATTTCTTTTGGGATACGAATATCTCCTTTTAGATGCACCATTCCATCTTTACTGCATCCCTCGCTACCTCACATTGACGGATTAACACAGAAATGGCGTCGCTATGAAATACTATGTGTTCAATGACATCTTCTTCTGAATCGAGTAACGTTTCTATTGAAACGACAGGATTTTCTTTTGGGATACGACTATCTCTTTTCCGATGCACTATTCCTTCTTTACTGCATCCCTCGCTCCCTCACATTGATGAATTAACACAGAAATTATGTCGCTACGGTTTTCTGTGGGTTCTATGACTTCTCTTTCTAAATCGAGTAACGTTTCTATGGAAACGACAGGAATTTCTTTTGGGATACGACTATCTTCTTTCCGATGCACTATTCCTCCTTTACTGCATCTCTCGCTCCGTCCCATTGTCGAATTAACACAGAAAATGCGTCGTTTCGAAATACTATGGGTTCTATGACATCTCCGTCAATATCGAGTAACGCTTATATGGACACGAATGAATATACCTTTGCGATACGAGTATCTCTTTTCCGATGCACTATTCCTTCTTTGCTGCATCCCTCGCTCCCTCACATTGACGAATTAATACTGAAACTGCGTTGCTATGATACACTATGGGTTCTATGACATCTCCATCTAAATCGAGAAACGATTCGATGGAAACGACAGGATTTTCTTTTGGGAAACGACTATCTCCTTTCCGATGCTCTCTTCCTTCTTCACTGCATCCCTCGCTCCCACACGTTGACGAATTAATACAGATATTCCGACGCTATGAAATACTATGAGTTCTAAGACTTCTCCATCTTAATCAAGTAACGTCTCTATAGAAACGACAGGATTTTATTTTGGGATACGACTATCTCCTTTCCGATGCACTATTCCTTCTTTACTGCTTCCCTCGCTCCCTCACATTGTCGAATTAACACAGAAAATGCGTCGTTATGAAATACTATGGGATCTATGACATCTCCGTCTAAATCTAGTAACGTTTCTATGGACACGACAGGATTTTCCTTTGGGATACGAGTATCTCTTCTCCTATGCACTATTCCTTCATTACTGCATCCCTCGCTCCCTCACATTGACGAAATTACACAGAAATTGCGTCGCTATGAATTACTATGTGTTGTATGACATCTCCTTGTAAATCGAGTAACGTTTCTATGGTGACGACAGTATATTCTTTTGGCATATGACTATCTCCTTTCCGATGCCCTATTCCTACTTTACTGCAACCCTCGCACCCTCACATTGCCGTGTAACATAGAAATAGCGTCGCTATGAAATACTATGGGTTCAATGACATTTCCTTCTAAATGGAGTAACTTTTCTATGAAACGACAGGAATTTCTTTTAGGATTTGAGTATCTCCTTTACGATTCACTGTTCCTTCATTACTGCATCCCTCGCTCCCTCACATTGACGAATTAACACCGAGAATGTCGCTGTGACATACTATGGGTTCTATGACATCTCCCTCTAAATCGAGTAACGTTTCTATCGAAACGACAGGTTTTTCTTTTGGGATACGGGTATCTCCTTTCCGATGCACTCTTCGTTCTTTACTGCATCCCTCGCTCCCTCACATTGACGAATTAACAAATACATTTCGTCGCTATGAATTACTATGTGTTCTATGACATCTCCTTCAAAATCGAGTAACGTTTCTGTGGAAACTACAGGATTTTCTTATCGGAAACGAGGATCTCCTTTCCGATGCACTATTCCTTCATTACTGCATCCCTCGCCCTCTCACATTGACGAATTAACACAGATGGCTCTGAGCACTATGGGACTCAACTGCTGTGGTCATAAGTCCCCTAGAACTTAGAACTACTTAAACCTAACTAACCTAAGGACAGCACACAACACCCAGCCATCACGAGGCAGAGAAAATCCCTGACCCCGCCGGGAATCGAACGCGGGAACCAATTAACACAGAAATTGCGTCGCTATTAAATACTGTGGGTTCTAAGACAGCTCCTTCTAAATCGAGAAACGTTTCGATGGAAACGACAGGATTTTCTTTTGGGAGACGACTATCTCCTTTCCGATGCACTCTTCCTTCTTTACTGCATCCCTCGCTCCCTCACATTGACGATTTAACACATAAAGTTCGTCGCTATGAATTACTATGTGTTCCATGCCATCTCCTTCTAAATCGAGTAACGTTTCTGTGGAAACTACAAGATGTTCTTATCGGAAATGAGGATCTCCTTTCCGATGCACTCTTCCTTCTTTACTGCATCCCTCGCCCCCTCACATTGACGAATTAACACAGAAATTGCGTCGCTATGAATTACTATGGGTTCTATGACAGCTCCTTCTAAATCGAGTAACGCTTCTATGGAAACTCCAGGATTTTCTTTTGGGATACGAGTATCTCCTTTCCGATGCACTGTAACTTCTTTACTGCATCCCTTGCTCCCTCACATTGACGAATTAACACAGAAATGGCGTCGCTATGATATACTATGGGAACCATTACAACTCCTTCTAAATTGAGTAACGTTTCGATGGAAACGACAGGATTTTCTTTTGGGATACGAGTATCTCCTCTCCGATTCACTATTCCTTCTTTTCTGCTTCCCTCGCTCCCTCACATTGACGAATTAACACAGAAATTGCATCACTATGAATTACTATGTGTTCTATGACATCTCCTTCTAAATTGAGTAACGTTTCTATGGAAACGACAGGATATTCTTTCGGGATACCACTTGTAACGCTACCGCCCTGCTCGGACGTACTTAGCTCTATAAAGCCTGTACTGTATTAAGTTCACGGGCTTATAAACAAGGATTTTAGTACATTAATTGACCGCGTGTAACATGTAGTAATGATGTGTTATATGGCAAAGTTTGGAACCAGAAAAATCCACTGAACTAAAGTTTTCTCTTTTTGTACTAGTTTGGACGAGCTAAATTTACACAACACCACACAGCAATGATTACTACGAACTGCATTTTGTATATTGATCGGGCTGAAATCGGGCATAGATTGCCCTAGCATCGACCATCTTGAAAGTACACACACAATGTCACTATTAAGGATGGAAAAGCACTAATACACTTAAGATTAATATAGAATTTAGCTTAACTGGTCAAATCTGATCAGCACATTTCAAGGTTTAAAAAAATGGACAAGAGAAGGGGGGGGGGCCTGAAACTGTTAAGGTCTTTATACTGAAACAATTAAGTACTGAAGGCAAATTAACACTCAAAATTATCAATCTATGGATAACTACTCTTTCGTCTTACTTCTGAATAATTTAACTGTCATTATTTCTGTCTCAAATTAATTAAATAACATCGCTAACTCAATCCAAAAAAAAACTCTCTTCCAATTTAGTCACACTTTTGTTCTTTATCAACATTTGTAATAACACACAGAACTGTAAACTTCTTAATAGCAAAGGTTTGACTGCTGATAATTCTTATTGACACTAATTTTAAACTTTCAGTTCAGGGTACTCGGGTTGCACAATACGAGGTAAGGATCCTGTCTAGGTCAGTGGTCAGGATAAGTCACGGCTAAGGTAATTCTGGTAAAAGGCACGTTATTATTGAACAGTTAGCAACAGTTTCGACACTGGTCCACACAGATACACTTCTAAAGATGAAATAAATGTTTGACCTGTGCTAGTCGGTGGGGCGGTTGGCGGGCAGCGAGATAGCAGGCAGCATGGCGCACATACAAGCACGGCTAATGCTCACACTACATCGGCACTTTCCGTCATCTTAGCGTTGTAATCTTTCCAATTTTGTGCCTCAGAATATAGCCATGCCAAGTAGTCGTTGGAATCGGTTCATCCGAGGCTCAATGGAATCCACTTTTCCTGATAGCCGCCTCGGTACAGTACGTGTTCCTCTGACCGATTCCCAACTCCGACTTTTGCTCGCCTCCGACTGTTACACTGAGCCCGTTGTGCCGAACCGCGCCCAGTGTGCGTTTTCCCGCCTCGCCTGCCTCCACATTTTCCCGCTCCCCTACATGTAGGGTATACACCACAGGTTTTCTACTACACATATCCTACTGCATTACCTACGTATGGACCAAGTGTATAAATTTCAATTTTCACATCTTACAATAGTTTTAAGATTAAGTACTCTTCCTTTTGATTATCACATTGCTTGAAATCTAACATAAATAATAACATTCATTTTCAAAGGTTGCTCACAGTTTCTTTAACATAACCATACAAACCGAAAAAGAAGTTCAAAACATTGCTTGCATTAATTTATCTAAATTCATAAAGAAAAAAAAAATTTTTATATGTACAGTTGTCGTTACACATGCCCCTGTTTCCAGAAAATTTTCTTAAGTCCAAATTTTATGGGAACACTATTTCTTACAATTATACAGGTGTTCTGAATCTTTACTTAAATGTCCAAAAAGATTTACACTACATATTTCCTTTTACTCACTGTATATAGGTTTACACTCTTTTAACACATAAAGAATAATTACTTGTCATTTACTCAAGTGCCTTTTGCACAGTCCAACTTCCCATCATAACATTACTAAAATAGCAATTTAATCAGTTTTTCAAAATTTATCAAAGAAATAATTTAAAATTCTGGAATACAAACATTTCACTAAAAAAACAATTGCATATTTTGTATACACTATAAGATAATTTGTCGCTGCTTGCTTTGAATAGCAGTCCATTTCCTTACTTACTAAACAAAACACACATACCTATTTTCTGAAAATTAACTACACATACTTGCTGCCTATTATGCGGATTTGGGCAGTCCTTTTCACTTCATATTGTCACATCTCCCGGATCACATTTACAATTTTCCATCGACTATTTACCTGCCCTCGTTGGTATTTGGCAGTCCTTCATATTATGGTTCATACACTGCCCATTTTCATTTTTGACAGTCCTATCTTTTCTCTGGCTGATAGCATTTATCCTTTCTTTTCAGTCCTTTTCTCCATACATTTTTATAGTTACAGTACAATTGGTAATCTGAAACTCACATAACTACATTAGCACACTTTCAAGGGTATACAGACATTTACAAAGATTAGTTATATTTAGAATAACTTGGGTTCAGCATAAGATACAGTACATTTACTGCAAGTTGTGATAAACCTTTTGCATTTCCTTTATGTTTTCGTCTTCCTTAAAGGCAAAGAGACAAGATGAAGCGGTAGCCCATCGTAGAGCCTATGCCTACCGTCATGTATTTTTTGACTTTCAGTTGTTATTAAACAGAGGATTTTTTCTGGTACCGGTAGGAGGAAGGAGGGATTCGCGCTCAGCTAGTGAAAGAGTGAGAAGCACGTCAATTTTTTAGCGAGTAATTGTAGACCGCCATTTTGGGGTCGCTATGAATAAGTGAGGAGTGTGGATTTTATATGTGCACCGTTTAGAAAAATACAGTATTGTTTTATTAACAGAAAGGTCGTGTGAGTTGTTATTTCAAATAGTGCAATAATTACAACCACTGAAGCCCACCTGTGTACTTTGGAAAATTACGAAGATCCGATAAGCTTAATAGGAACACGGTCAAGACTTCAAAGGTGAACGCGGCGACCAAACATAGTATTATAAAGAATGGTAAGCACAAATCTACAGCGGAGAAAGAAACTACTCCGCCCTGCAAAATAATATGAACTAATACGGACTTATTTCCAGGCACAGCTCAGCTTATTGTGCTTGTCATTCATGCCGAAAAATTAATCTCATTAATTCAATACATTTTAAGAAGCCACGCATTTTATTATCATCTATTTCATTATTTTATTATACTATAAAGTATCTTTCTGATTATCCTTATATCACTCATTTCTAGGAACATACAGTTTCAGGTCCACAACATTTCTTACACCTAAAGGTCTTTTGGATTTTGGGTAGATCAGGTAGTAAGCATTATCGTGTGGAATATTCTGTATTATATATGGTCCATTATAAATATATTTAAATTTTGAAATTTCATGGTTTAGTTCAATAGACTTTTCGTGGGTTTTTAAAAGAACATAATCTCCAATTTTAAATTTTGAAACTTTTAAATTTTTTTGTGTCTTTCAGATCTAGATTCAGCTTTTTGCTTTGCCCTTTTTATCACCAATTCTTTCTTTTGAGCCAATCCCAAACTTGTACAAGGAGGAAACTCTAGTTTTTCTTCAATTAAACTTTTACTACTTCTGCCTAACAAAATTTCTTCTGGTGGAAATCCTGTAGTTTCATGATGCAATGTGTTCATGACATTCTCAAAATCCGATGTAAATCTGCCCCAGGCTCTAATTCAACAAAACAATAATTCACTTTCAGATAACACAGAGTTACAGAAATAATAAAGTCCTGCATAATAATAATAATATATACAAATACAGCACCCTGCCCCCAGTCTCTTTATTAACAAGGCAGTCTTTTATGGTTCATCAAACAGTCACTTAAGTCTGGTGGCTTTTTAGGCCTCTGGAGTTCAAAGTCTTTACTTACTTGAACTCGTTGCAAAATAAACACTGAGTCGTCCGGTGGTTCTTTCTTTCTTTGTTCAGTCTCAACGTCTGGATTTTGCTTTGAAGTTTCTTCATCATTAGGTACAATACCGCAATTAACTGCATCTCTATTATTTTCACTGATTTTCTCATACCCTCTTTCAGTAAAAGTATATTCATTTTCCTCTACACCTGAAAATTCATCTTCACTAGAGTCATCACTACTCTCTTCCTCAACATCAGATTCACTTAAGTACGCTACTTTTGCACAATAGGGAGAGTTAGTACATTCATTTTCGTATGTATTTGCGTATCTTTCATCATCTGAACTATCGTCGGAATCCGACCATTCTGGATCGCTATCAGGTTCTAACATAAAAGCTTTTATGAGACAGGCACTGAGTTCTTCCTCTGTATTGTCGTCAGGCTTGGATTTTAATTCAATCTCCTCTTTTGGCAAAACGGCCTCATCATCAGCTTTATTTACATCCACTGTGACTTCATATTCGGTGTAATCCTCGTGGACTTTAATTACCTTCAGGTAATCATCTACCCCTTCTCCACGGTGCCTCTCGGTAGCAGCTTGTACTATTGGCGGATTGTTAGCAGAAGTTATTTCTTCATCCATGCCAAGGATTTCATCCTCCACATCCTTCCTACCATTAATCTCCGTCCTATTGGCGACGCGAACTTTGCGCAGCGCTATTTATTCTCTCCTCTTCCAATTCGGGCCACGTCACCTTATTGATGTCCCTATCATTTCCTTTCCTATTAACTAATTTCTTCGCCTCATCCTCCTTCTTAAAATCCTCCCACTCACATTGCTTTAGGCCCTTGTACAGATCATCGATCTGCACACGCCAATCAGTTACTTCTGCTAATTCTTCCTTGCCTTTTATCTCATTGCAAACACTGCTAACCGCACCTCTCTGTGTATTCACAGTTTCATTTATTGTTTCCTTTGCCACGGAATTATCACTCGTAAAATTTTCATTAGCTCTTACGGCTATGTTCGTACCAACTGCTGCCGTATTGCTAGCGGCTTCTTTCCGAACAGATGTTCTGCTAAGCTGGGCCGTTGCCCTCTGATGCTCCACTCGCCTGTTAACATGTAGCGCTCTGTGCGGCAGAGATGACTCATTGTGGCTCGCACCTGACGCTTGTTTCGCCACAATACGTCGCGGCGTTCCATGTCTGTCCCTAGCCTGTCTCATTGCATTACGGTCGGTCCGGTATCTTTTCTCAAATCGGTGCCGGTATGTATTGTCCGCTTCCGTTTGGCCCGCAACGTTCGCGGAAATTAGTTTCCCGGGTCGTCATTATTTTGCGCGGTATACTCTCGACCGCGACCTGGATAATTTCCTCTGCCTATTCCTCTGTCTCTTCCTCTCTGTATTATATTGACGCGAAATCCATCGCTGTCATTTTGTTCGTCATTGTGTCGGTTATTACGGTTACCAAAATTTTGATAATTGGCACGACTTTCGCGCCAATGATCTTCGTCTTCGACTCTTTCGAGAAATGCTTGGAAGCTGCGATGATTGCTTCCTACATACCTCTTTGAATCTTCCGGAAGCTTTTTATATAACTCCCAGATAATTTCTGAATCTGATCTTCGGCCTCTTAAACGCGTCACTTTTCGGTACCAATACTCGCAGAAATCTTTCAAAGAATTCCTGCCCCTATTATCATGCTGTTTGGCCATGATAAACTCGCGCCATAAATGGTCCTGCTTTCGTTCAGACCAATATTGTTCCGTAAATCTCTGCCTAAATTCTTCGAACGTCATTCGTTCGGTATTTAAATTTATTCCCCAGCGCTTAGCGTCACCTGCTAAGGCGCTAATTAGTACATTTATCTTTTCCTGATCAGACAAGTGCTCAGGAAATACTCTCTCGCAATTTTTGATAAAATCTAACGGATGCCACCCGTTATGTTTCTTGGCTGGATCGAAGCGTTCCTCGCCTTCTAACAGCTTCGTAATCGGTGTGCCATTACAGACAACACCAGGCCTATCTTTAATTTTGCTCTCCAGATCGAAAATTCTGCCTTGAATTTTCGTAGTATTTTGTTCACAGTTTTGAACATATCCGGTTACTTTTTTATCTAAATCCCTTTCAGTTTCTAAAACTACCTTTTCCAACCGTGATATTCCGTGTTGACATTCGTTTATGATCTCAGTTTTAAGACCGAAAACCTTTTCGTCTATCTTAGTTTAAACCAGAGGTTCTACTTTCTCTTGGATGTTGAGAATTTCGACATCGAATCTACTATAAATGTTTCCAATTTCCTCCTGCATAGTATCCATATTTTTGTTAATGGTATCAATTTCATGTTTCAGTGTATTTAGCACAGAACTTAAATTACCCACTTTTTGTTCTACCTGTTCTATTTGTTTACTAATTTTGATTCCCTGTCCTTCGACCTGTGCTTTAATTTGATCCACGTGGGTTTTAAGCTGTTCATTCTGTGTTTTGAGCTGACTTCCCTGTATTTTGAGCTGCTCGTCAACGTGCGTTTTAAGCTGCTCATTCAGTTCTGCAATTTGTTTGGTTAATTGTTCAAATAAGTCGTTCATACTTAAAATTTTTATACTGTTTTGTTCTACAGGATCGATGTGTTCCGATTCTACTTCAGAAGTTTCTTTCGGTTCTTTCTTTATCTGTGGTGAATCAAACATGTCAGTGGATTCGTTCACGTACCCACTATCATCTACAAAATCATCCTCTTCTTTCTGCTTTGTCCCATGCTGTATTCGAGACGATCTCGATATTTCAATCCGTTCGTTGACGTGTTCATGGTATTGTATGTACGCCAATTGTCTTCCGCTAACGCCATCTGTTATCTGGCCGCGTAAACTCCGGCTACTGCCAGCCGCATTCTCCATTTCGCTTGGCGCACCTTCCCCGTCTACGTTTCTGTCCATACTAAATGCCAACTACACCACACTATTATACTTGACTCACACTGCAGTTTCTTTTACCGAACTTTATTGCTATTCGTGCCACTGAACATCCACTGTTCGATCTTTACGTTAATTTGTTACTGACAACAACTGGATGTCCTGTCACCGGGAAGCCACTTGTAACGCTACCGCCCTGCTCGGACGTACGTTAGCTCTATAAAGCCTGTACTATAATAAGTTCACGAGCTTAACCTTATAAACAAGGATTTTAGTACATTAACTGACTGCGTGTACAGAATAGAAGCAAGATCGGACTTATACTCAGTCAGTAACTACAGTGATGCATCAAGCAAAAGTAAAGTATAATTACTCTTTCGCATGGACTAGAAGTACACACAGTAGATGCTACCTATAATTATTAATTCGGTCGCCAGCCTACTTAGGCAATGAGTGAGTTTTTCCTTGTACAAGTGGGTGCATGTACCAGCATAGTAACATGTAGTAATGATGTGTTATATGGCAAAGTTTGGAACCAGAAAAATCCACTGAACTTAAGTTTTCTCTTTTTGTACTAGTTTGGACGAGCTAAATTTACACAACACCACACAGCAATGATTACTACGAACTGTATTTTGTATATTGATCAGACTGAAATCGGGCATAGATTGCCCTAGCATCGACAATCTTGAAAGTAAACACACAATGTCACTATTAAGGATGGAAAAACACTAATTCACTTAGGATTAATATAGAATTTAGCTTTACTGGTCAAATCTGATCAGCGCATTTCAAGGATTGAAAAAATGGACAAGATAAGGGGGGGGGGCCTGAAACTGTTATGGTCGTTATACTGAAACTATTAAGTACTGAAGGCAAATTAACTCTCATAATTATCAATCTATGGATAACTACTCTTTCGTCTTACTTCTGAATAATTTAACTGTCATTATTTCTGTCTCAAATTAATTAAATAACATCGCTAACTCAATCAAAAAAAAATCTCTCTTCCAATTTAGTCATACTTTTGTTCTTTACCAACATTTGTAATAACACACAGAACTGTAAACTTCTTAATAGCAAAGGTTTGACTGCTGATAATTCTTTTTGACACTAATATTAAACTTTCAGTTCAGGATACTCGGGTTGCACAATACGAGGTAAGGATCCTGTCTAGGTCAGTGGTCAGGATAGGTCACGGCTAAGGCAATTCTGGTAAAAGTCACGTTATTATTGAACAGTTTGCAACAGTTTCGACACTGGTCCACACAGATACACTTCTAAAGATGAAATAAATGTTTGACCTGTGCTAGTCGGTGCGGCGGTTGGTGGGCAGCGAGATAGCGGGCAGCACAGCGCACATACAAGCACGGCTAATGCTCACACTACATCGGCTCTTTCCATCTTCTTAGCGCCGTAATCTTTCCACTTTTGTGCCTCAGAATATGGCCATGCCAAGTAGTCGTTGGAATCGGTTCATCCGAGGCTCAATGGAAAACACTTTTCCTGAATAGCCGCCTCAGTACAGTACGTGTTCCTCTGACCGATTCCCAACTCCGACTTTTGCTCGCCTCCGACTGTTACACTGAGCCCGTTGTGCCGAACCGCGCCCAGTGTGCGTTTTCCCGCCTCGCCTGCCTCCACATTTTCCCGCTCCCCTACATGTAGGGTATTCAGCACAGGTTTTCTACTACACATATCCTACTGCATTACCTACGTATGGACCAAGTGTATACAATATAATTATCACATCTTACAATAGTTTTAAGATTAAGTACTCTTCCTTTTGATTATCACATTGCTTGAAATCTAACATAAATAATAACATTCATTTTCAAAGGTTGCTCACAGTTTCTTTAACATAACAATACAAACCGAAAAAGAAGTTCAAAACATTGCTTGCATTAATTTATCTAAATTCATAAAGAAAAAAAAATTTTTGATATGTACAGTTGTCGTTACACATGCCCCTGTTTCCAGAAAATTTTCTTAAGTCCAAATTTTATGGGAACACTATTTCTTACAATTATACAGGTGTTCTGAATCTTTACTTAAATGTCTAAAAAGATTTACACTACATATTTCCTTTTACTCACTGTATATAGGTTTACACTCTTTTAACACATAAAGAATAATTACTTGTCATTTACTCAAGTGCCTTTTGCACAGTCCAACTTCCCATCATAACATTACTAAAATAGCAATTTAATCAATTTTTCAAAATTTATCAAAGAAATAATTTAAAATTCTGGAATACAAACATTTCACTAAAAAAACAATTGCATATTTTGTATACACTATAAGGTAATTTGTCGCTGCTTGCTTTGAATAGCAGTCCATTTCCTTACTTACTAAACAAAACACACATACCTATTTTCTGAAAATTAACTTCACATACTTGCTGCCTATTATGCGGATTTGGGCAGTCCTTTTCACTTCATATTGTCACATCTCTCGGATCACATTTACAATTTTCCATCGACTATTTACCTGCCCTCGTTGGTTTTTGGCAGTCCTTCATATTATGGATCATACACTGCCCATTTTCATTTTTGACAGTCCTATCTTTTCTCTGGCTGATAGCATTTATCCTTTCTTTTCAGTCCTTTTCTCCATACATTTTTATAGTTACAGTACAATTGGTAATCTGAAACTCACATAACTACATTAGCACACTTTCAAGGGTATACAGACATTTACAAAGATTAGTTACATTTAGAATAACTTGGGTTCAGCATAAGATACAGTACATTTACTGCAAGTCGCTTTCTGATTATCCTTATATCACTCATTTCTAGGAACATACAGTTTCAGGTCCACAACATTTCTTACACCTAAAGGTCTTTTGGATTTTGGGTAGATCAGGTAGTAAGCATTATCGTGTGGAATATTCTGTATTATATATAGTCCATTATAAATATATTTAAATTTTGAAATTTCATGGTTTAGTTCAATAGACTTTTCGTGGGTTTTTAAAAGAACATAATCTCCAATTTTAAATTTTGAAACTTTTAAATTTTTATTGTGTCTTTTAGATCTAGATTCAGCTTTTTGCTTTGCCCTTTTTATCACCAATTCTTTCTTTTGAGCCAATCCCAAACTTGTACAAGGAGGAAACTCTAGTTTTTCTTCAATTAAACTTTTACTACTTCTGCCTAACAAAATTTCTTCCGGTGGAAATCCTGTAGTTTCATGATGCAATGTGTTCATGACATTCTCAAAATCCGATGTAAATCTGCCCCAGGCTCTAATTCAACAAAACAGTAATTCACTTTCAGATAACACAGAGTTACAGAAATAATAAAGTCCTGCATAATAATAATAATATATACAAACACAGCACCCTGCCCCCAGCCTCTTTATTAACAAGGCAGTCTTTTATGGTTCATCAAACAGTCACTTAAGTCTGGTGGCTTTTTAGGCCTCTGGAGTTCAAAGTCTTTACTTACTTGAACTCGTTGCAAAATAAACACTGAGTCGTCCGGTGGTTCTTTCTTTCTTTGTTCGGTCTCAACGTCTGGATTTTGCTTTGAAGTTTCTTCATCATTAGGTACAATACCGCAATTAACTGCATCCCTATTATTTTCACTGATTTTCTCATACCCTCTTTCAGTAAAAGTATATTCATTTTCCTCTACACCTGAAAATTCATCTTCACTAGAGTCGTCACTACTCTCTTCCTCAACATCAGATTCACTTAAGTACGCTACTTTTGCACAATAGGGAGAGTTAGTACATTCATTTTCGTATGTATTTGCGTATCTTTCATCATCTGAACTATCGTTGGAATCCGACCATTCTGGATCGCTATCAGGTTCTAACATAAAAGCTTTTATGAGACAGGCACTGAGTTCTTCCTCTGTATTGTCGTCAGGCTTGGATTTTAATTCAATCTCCTCTTTTGGCAAAACGGCCTCATCATCAGCTTTATTTACATCCACTGTGACTTCATATTCGGTGTAATCCTCGTGGACTTTAATTACCTTCAGGTAATCATCTACCCCTTCTCCACGGTGCCTCTCGGTAGCAGCTTGTACTATTGGCGGATTGTTAGCAGAAGTTATTTCTTCATCCATGCCAAGGATTTCATCCTCCACATCCTTCCTACCATTAATCTCCGTCCTATTGGCGGCACGCGTACTTTGCGCAGCGCTATTTATTCTCTCCTCTTCCAATTCGGGCCACGTCACCTTATTGATGTCCCTATCATTTCCTTTCCTATTAACTAATTTCTTCGCCTCATCCTCCTTCTTAAAATCCTCCCACTCACATTGCTTTAGGCCCTTGTACAGATCATCGATCTGCACACGCCAATCAGTTACTTCTGCTAATTCTTCCTTGCCTTTTATCTCATTGCAAACACTGCTAACCGCACCTCTCTGTGTATTCACAGTTTCATTTATTGTTTCCTTTGCCACGGAATTATCACTCGTAAAATTTTCATTAGCTCTGACGGCTATGTTCGTACCTACTGCTGCCGTATTGCTAGCGGCTTCTTTCCGAACAGATGTTCTGCTAAGCTGGGCCGTTGCCCTCTGATGCTCCACTCGCCTGTTAACATGTAGCGCTCTGTGCGGCAGAGATGACTCATTGTGGCTCGCACCTGACGCTTGTTTCGCCACAATACGTCGCGGCGTTCCATGTCTGTCCCTAGCCTGTCTCATTGCATTACGGTCGGTCCGGTATCTTTTCTCAAATCGGTGCCGGTATGTATTGTCCGCTTCCGTTTGGCCCGCAACGTTCGCGGAAATTAGTTTCCCGGGTCGTCATTATTTTGCGCGGTATACTCTCGACCGCGACCTGGATAATTTCCTCTGCCTATTCCTCTGCCTCTTCCTCTCTGTATTATATTGACGCGAAATCCATCGCCGTCATTTCGTTCGTCATTGTGTCGGTTATTACGGTTACCAAAATTTTGATAATTGGCACGACTTTCGCGCCAATGATCTTCGTCTTCGACTCTTTCGAGAAATGCTTGGAAGCTGCGATGATTGCTTCCTACATACCTCTTTGAATCTTCCGGAAGCTTTTTATATAACTCCCAGATAATTTCTGAATCTGATCTTCGGCCTCTTAAATGCGTCAATTTTCGGTACCAATACTCGCAGAAATCTTTCAAAGAATTCCTGCCCCTATTATCATGCTGTTTGGCCATGATAAACTCGCGCCATAAATGGTCCTGCTTTTGTTCAGACCAATATTGTTCCGTAAATCTCTGCCTAAATTCTTCGAACGTCATTCGTTCGGTATTTAAATTTATTCCCCAGCGCTTAGCGTCACCTGCTAAGGCGCTAATTACTACATTTATCTTTTCCTGATCAGACAAGTGCTCAGGAAATACTCTCTCGCAATTTTTGATAAAATCTAACGGATGCCACCCGTTATGTTTCTTGGCTGGATCGAAGCGTTCCTCGTCTTCTAACAGCTTCGTAATCGGTGTGCCATTACAGACAACACCAGGCCTATCTATAATTTTGCTCTCCAGATCGAAAATTCTGCCTTGAATTTTCGTAGTATTTTGTTCACAGTTTTGAACATACCCGGTTACTTTTTTATCTAAATCCCTTTCAGTTTGTAAAACTACCTTTTCTAACCGTGATATTCCGTGTTGACATTCGTTTATGATCTCAGTTTTAAGACCGAAAACTTTTTCGTCTATCTTAATTTCAACCAGAGGTTCTACTTTCTCTTGGATGTTGAGAATTTCGACATCGAATCTACTATAAATGTTTCCAATTTCCTCCTGCATAGTATCCATATTTTTGTTAATGGTATCAATTTCATGTTTCAGTGTATTTAGCACAGAACTTAAATTACCCACTTTTTGTTCTACCTGTTCTATTTGTTTACTAATTTTGATTCCCTGTCCTTCGACCTGTGCTTTAATTTGATCCACGTGGGTTTTAAGCTGTTCATTCTGTGTTTTGAGCTGACTTCCCTGTATTTTGAGCTGCTCGTCAACGTGCGTTTTAAGCTACTCATTCAGTTCTGCAATTTGTTTGGTTAATTGTTCAAATAAGTCGTTCATACTTAAAATTTTTATACTGTTTAGTTCTACAGGATCGATGTGTTCCGATTCTACTTCAGAAGTTTCTTTCGGTTCTTTCTTTATCTGTGGTGAATCAAACATGTCAGTGGATTCGTTCACGTACCCACTATCATCTACAAAATCATCCTCTTCTTTCTGTTTTGTCCCATGCTGTATTCGAGACGATCTCGATATTTCAATCCGTTCGTTGACGTGTTCATGGTATTGTATGTACGCCAATTGTCTTCCGCTAACGCCATCTGTTATCTGGCCGCGTAAACTCCGGCTACTGCCAGCCGCATTCTCCATTTCGCTTGGCGCACCTTCCCCGTCTACGTTTCTGTCCATACTAAATGCCAACTACAACACACTATTATACTTGACTCACACTGCAGTTTCTTTTACCGAACTTTATTGCTATTCGTGCCACTGAACATCCACTGTTCGATCTTTACATTAATTTGTTACTGACAACAACTGGATGTCCTGTCACCGGGAAGCCACTTGTAACGCTACCGCCCTGCTCGGACGTACGTTAGCTCTATAAAGCCTGTACTGTAATAAGTTCACGGGCTTAACCTTATAAACAAGGATTTTAGTACATTAATTGACTGCGTGTACAGAATAGAAGCAAGATCGGACTTATACTCAGTCAGTAACTACAGTGATGCATCAAGCAAAAGTAAAGTATAATTACTCTTTCGCATGGACTAGAAGTACACACAGTAGATGCTACCTATAATTATTAATTCGGTCGCCAGCCTACTTAGGCAATGAGTGAGTTTTTCCTTGTACAAGTGGGTGCATGTACCAGCATAGTAACATGTAGTAATGATGTGTTATATGGCAAAGTTTGGAACCAGAAAAATCCACTGAACTTAAGTTTTCTCTTTTTGTACTAGTTTGGACGAGCTAAACTTACACAACACCACACAGCAATGATTACTACGAACTGTATTTTGTATATTGATCAGACTGAAATCGGGCATAGATTGCCCTAGCATCGACAATCTTGAAAGTAAACACACAATGTCACTATTAAGGATGGAAAAACACTAATACACTTAGGATTAATATAGAATTTAGCTTTACTGGTCAAATCTGATCAGCACATTTTAAGGTTTGAAATAATGGACAAGATAAGGGGGGTGGGGGCCTGAAACTGTTATGGTCGTTATACTGAAACTATTAAGTACTGAAGGCAAATTAACTCTCATAATTATCAATCTATGGATAACTACTCTTTCGTCTTACTTCTGAATAATTTAACTGTCATTATTTCTGTCTCAAATTAATTAAATAACATCGCTAACTCAATCAAAAAAAAAAAATCTCTCTTCCAATTTAGTCATACTTTTGTTCTTTACCAACATTTGTAATAACACACAGAACTGTAAACTTCTTAACAGCAAAGGTTTGACTGCTGATAATTCTTTTTGACACTAATTTTAAACTTTCAGTTCAGGATACTCGGGTTGCACAATACGAGGTAAGGATCCTGTCTAGGTCAGTGGTCAGGATAGGTCACGGCTAAGGCAATTCTGGTAAAAGTCACGTTATTATTGAGCAGTTTGCAACAGTTTCGACACTGGTCCACACAGATACACTTCTAAAGATGAAATAAATATTTGACCTGTGCTAGTCGGTGCGGCGGTTGGTGGGCAGCGAGATAGCGGGCAGCACAGCGCACATACAAGCACGGCTAATGCTCACACTACATCGGCACTTTCCATCTTCTTAGCGCCGTAATCTTTCCACTTTTGTGCCTCAGAATATGGCCATGCCAAGTAGTCGTTGGAATCGGTTCATCCGAGGCTCAATGGAATCCACTTTTCCTGGATAGCCGCCTCGGTACAGTACGTGTTCCTCTGACCGATTCCCACCTCCGACTGTTGGTGGCCTCCGACTGTTATACTGAGCCCGTCGTGCCGAACCGCGCCCAGTGTGCGTTTTCCCGCAATGCCTGCCTCCACCTTTTCCCGCTCCCCTACAGGTAGGGTATTCACCACAGGTTTTCTACTACACATATCCTACTGCATTAGCTACGTATGGACCAAGTGTATACAATATAATTTTCACATCTTACAATAGTTTTAAGATTAAGTACTCTTCCTTTTGATTATCACATTGCTTGAAATCTAACATAAATAACAACATTCATTTTCAAAAGTTGCTCACAGTTTCTTTAACATAACGATACGAACCGAAAAAGATGTTCAAAACATTGCTTACATTAATTTATCGACATTCATAAAGAAAAGAAAAATTTATATGTACAGTTGTCGTTACACACTATGTCCATTCCGATGCTCTACTCCTTCTTTACTGCATCCGTCGCTCCCGCACATTGACGAGTTAACACATAAATTACGTCGCTCTGATATACTATGGGTTCTATGACTTGTCCTTCTAAATCGAGTCACGTTTCTATGTAAACGACATGATTTTCTTTTGGGATACGTGTATCTCCATTCCGACGCACTATTCCTTCTTTACTGCATCCGTCGCTCCCCCACATTGACGAATTAACACAGAAATTGTGGGCTATGAAATACTACGGCCTCAATTACTTCTCCTACCAAATCTACTAACGTTTCTTTGGAAACGACAGGATTTTCTTTTGGGATACGAGTATCACTTTCCGATGCACTATTCGTGTTCACTGCATCCCTCGCCCCCTCACACTGACGATTTCACACAGAAATTGTGGGGCTATGAAATACTATGGGTTTTATAACTTCTCCATCTGAATCGAGTAACGTTTCTATGGAAACGACAGTTTTTCTTTTGCGATACGAGTACCTCCTTTCTGATGCACTACTCCTTCTTTACTGCATTCCTCGCTCCCTCACATAGACGAATTAACACTGAAATTGCGTCGCCATGAAATATTAAGCGTTCTATGACATCTCCTTCTAAATCGAGTAACGTTTCGATGGGAACGATAGGATTTTCTTTTGGGAGAAGACTGTCTCCTTTCCGATGCACTATTCCTTCGTTACTGCATCCCTCGCTCCCTCACATTGACGAATTGGCACAGAATTTGCGGGGCTATGAAATACAATGCGTTATAAGACTTCTCCTTCAAAATCGAGTAACATTCCTATGGAAACGACCGGAGTTTCGTTTGGGATACGACTATCTCCTTTCCGATGCACTATTCCTTCTTTACTGCATCCCTCGCTCCCCCACATTGTCGAATTATCACAGAAAATGCGTCGTTATGAAATACTATGGGTTCTATGTCATCTCCTTCTAAATCGAGTAACGTTTATATGGACACGACAGGATTTACCTTTGGGAAACGAGTATCTCCATTCCGATGCACTATTCCTTCGTTACTGCATCCCTCGCTCCCTCACATTGACGAATTAACACAGAAATTGCGTCGCTATGGTATACTATGGTTTCTATGACATCTCCTTCTAAATCGAGTATCGTTTCCATGGAAACGACAGGATTTTCTTTTGGGATAGGAGTATCTCCTCTCCGATGCACTATTCCGTCTTTACTGCTTCCCTCGCTTCCGCACATTGACGAATTAACACAGAAATTGATCGCTATGAAATACTATGGGTTCTATGACTTGTCTTTCTAAATCGAGTAACGTTTCTATGGAAACGACAGGATTTTCTTTTGGGATACGACTATCTCCTTTCCGATGCACTATTCCGTCTTTACTGCATCCCTCGCTGTCTCACACTGATGATTCAACACAAAAATTGCGTCGCTATGAAATACAATGCGCTCTGGGACTTCTCCTTCTAAATCGAGTAATGTTTCTATGGAAACGACAGGATTTTCTTTTGGGATACGAGTATCTCCTTTCCCATGCACTATTCCTTCTTTACTGCATCCCTCGCTCCCTCACATGGACGATTTAACACAGATATTGCGTCGCTAAGAAATACTAAGTGTTCCATGACTTCTCCTTCTAAATCGAGTAACGTTTCTATCGAAACTACTGGATTTTCTTTTGGGATACGAGTATCTCCTTTCCGATGCACTATTCATTCATTACTGCATCCCTCGTTCCCTCACATTGACGAATTAACACAGACATTGATCGCTATGAAATACTATGGGTTCTATGACTTCTCATTCTAAATGGAGTAATGTTTCTATAGAAACGACAGGATTTTCTTTCGAGATACGATAATCTCCTCTGCCATGCACTATTCCTTCTTTACTGAATCCTGCGCTCCCTCACGTAGTCGAATTAACACAGAAATTGCGTTTCTATGAATTACTATGGGTTCTATGACATCTCCTTCCAACTCGAGTAACATTTCTATGGAAGCGCCAGGATTTTCATTTGGGATACGACTATCTCCCTTCCGATGCACTATTCCTTCTTTACTGCATCCCTCCCTCCCTCCCATTGACGAATTATCACAGAAATTGATCGCTATGAAATTCTATGTGTTCTATAACTTCTTCTTCTAAATCGAGTAACGTTTCAATGGAAACGACAGGATTTTCTTTTGGGATACGAGTATCTCCTCTCCGATGCACTATTCCTTCTCTACTGCATCCCTGGCTCCCTCTCATTGAGGAAGAAACACAGAAGTTGCGTCGCTAGGAATTAATTTGGGTTCTACGGCTTCTCCTTCAAAATCGAGTAACGTTTCTATGGAAATGGCAGGATTTTCTTTTTGGATACGAGTATTTCATTTACGAAGCACTATTCCCTCTTTACTGCATGCATTGCGTCGCTATGAAATACTAAGGGCTCTACGACATCTCCTTCTAAATCGAGTAACGTTTCCATGGAAACCACTGGATTTTCTTTTGGGATACGACTATCTCCTTTCCGATCCATTATCCCTTCTTTACTGCATCCCTCACTCTCTCACATTGACGAATTAACACAGAAATTACGTCGTTATGAATTACTATGGGTTCTATGACTACTCCTTCTAAATCGAGTAACGTTTCTATGGAAACGACAGGATTTTCTTTTGGTATCCGAGTATCTCATTTCCGATGCACCATTCCTCCATTACAGCATCACTCGCTCCCTCACATTGACGAACTAACACAGAAATTGCTTTGCTATGAAGTACTATGGGTTCTATGACTTCTCCATCTAAATCGAGTAACGTTTCAATGGAAAGAACAGGATTTTCTTTTGGGATACGAGTACCTCCTTTCCGATGCTCTATTCCTTCTTTACTGCATCCCTCGCTCCCTCACATTTACGAATTAACACAGAAATTGCGTCGCTATGAAATTCTATGAATTCTATGACTTCTCCTTCTAAGTCGAGTAACGTTTCTTTGGAAACGACAGGATTTTCTTTTGGATAAGAGTATCCCGTTTCCGATGCACCATTCCTATTTTACTGCATCCCTCGCCCCCTCACATTGACGTATTAACACAGAAATTGCTTCGCTATGAAATACTATGGGTTCTATGACTTCTCCTTCTATAACGAGTAACGTTTCTATGGAAACGACAGGATTTTCTTCTGGGATACGAGTTTCTCCTTTCCGATGCACTATTCCTTCTTTACCGCATACCTCTCACCCTCACATTGACGATTAACACCGAAATTGATCGCTATGGAATACTATGGGTTCCATGACTTCAATTTCTAAATCGAGTAACATTTGTATTGAAGCGACAGGATTTTCTTTTGCGATATGAGTATTTCCTCTCCGATGCAATATTCCATCTTTACTGCATTCCTCAATCCCTCACATTGACGAATTAACACAATTATTGCGTGGCTATGATATACTATGTGTTCTATGACGTCTCCTTCTAAATCGAGTAACGTTTCTATCGTGACGACAGGATTTTCTTTTCGGATACGAGTATTTCCATTCCGATGCACTAATCCTTCTTCACGGTATCTCTCGCTCCCTCACATTGACGAATTAACACAGAAATTGCGTTGCTATGAAATACTATGGATTCTATGCCATCTTCAACTCGAGTAACAATACTATGGAAACGACAGGACTTTGTTTTGGAATAAAAGTATCATTTACGTTGCAGAATTCCTTTTTTACTGCATGCATCGTTCCCTCACATTGACGAGTTAACACAGAAATTGCGTCACTATGAAATACAAAGTTATCTATGACTTCTCCTTCTAAATCGAGTAACGTCTGTATGGAAACGACATGAATTTCTGTTGGGATACGAGTATCTCCTTTCCGACACACTGTTCCTTCTAACTGCATGCATCGCTCCCTCACATTGACCAATTAACACAGAAATTGCGTTGCTATGAAATGCAATGGGTTTAATGACATTTCCTTCTTAATCTAGTAACGTTTCTATGGAAAGGCCTGGATTATCTTTTGGGAAACGACTGTCTCCTTTCCGATGCACTATTCCTTCTCTACTGCATCCCTCGCTCCCTCACATTGTCGAATTAACACAGATATTGACCGCTATTTAATACTGTGGGTTCTGAGACTTCTCCATCTAAATCGAGTAACGTTGCTATGGAAAGGACAGGGTTTTCTTTTGTTTTACGACTAACTCCTTTCCGATGCACTACTCCTTCATTACTACCTCCCTCGCTCCCTTACACTGACGAATTAACACTGAAATGGATTCGCTATGAAATACTATGGGTTCTATGTCTTCTCCTTCTAAATCGAGTAACGTTTCTAAGGTAACGACAGAATTTTCTTTTGGGGTACGAGTATTTTCTTTCCGATGCACTATTCGTTCTTTACTGCATCCTTCGCTCCCTCACATTGACGATTGAACACAGAAATTGCGTTGCTATGAATTACTATGGGTTCTATGACATCTCCTTCCAACTCGAGTAACATTTCTATGGAAGCGCCAAGATTTTCATTTGGGATACGACTATCTCCTTTCCGATGCACTATTCCTCCTTTACTGCATCCCTCGCTCCCTCCCATTGACGAATTATCACAGAAATTGATCGCTATGATATACTATGTGTTCTATGACTTCTTCTTCTAAATCGAGTTACGTTTCAATGGAAACGACAGGATTTTCTTTTGGGATACGAGTATCTCCTCTCCGATGCACTATTCCTTCTCTACTGCATCCCTGGCTCCCTCACATTGAGGAAGAAACACAGAAGTTGCGTCGCTAGGAATTAATTTGTGTTCTACGGCTTCTCCATCAAAATCGAGCAACGTTTCTATGGTAATGACAGGATTTTCTTTTGGGATACGAGTATCTCATTTACGAAGCACTATTCCCTCTTTACTGCATGCATCGCTCGCTCACTTTGACGAATTAACATAGAAATTGCGTCGCTATGAAATACTAAGGGCTCTATGACATCTCCATCTAAATCGAGTAACGTTTCCATGGAAAGAACTGGATTTTCTTTTGGGATACGACTATCGCCTTTCCGTTCCATTATCCCTTCTTTACTGCATCCCTCACTCTCTCACATTGACGAATTAACACTGAAATTGCGTCGCTATAAGTTACTATGGGTTGTATGACTACTCCTTCTAAATCGAGTAACGTTTCTATGGAGACGACAGGATTTTCTTTTCGAATCCGAGTATCTCATTTCCGATGCACCATTCCTCCATTACAGCATCACTCGCTCCCTCACATTGACGAATTAACACAGAAATTGCTTTGCTATGAAGTACTATGGGTTCTATGACTTCTCCATCTAAATCGAGTAACGTTTCAATGGAAAGAACAGGATTTTCTTTTGGGATACGAGTACCTCCTTTCCGATGCTCTATTCCTTCTTTACTGCATCCCTCGCTCCCTCACATTTACGAATTAACGCAGAAATTGCGCCGCTGTGAAATTCTATGAATTCATGGCTTCTCCTTCTAAGTCGAGTAACGTTTCTATGGAAACAACAGGATTTTCTTTTGGGATACGAGTATCTCCTTTCCGATGCACTATTCCTTCTTTACTGCATCCCTCTCACCCTCACATTGACGATTAACACCGAAATTGATCGCTATGAAATACTATGGGTTCCATGACTTCAATTTCTAAATCGAGTAACATTTGTATTGAAGCGACAGGATTTTCTTTTGGGATACGACTATCTCCTTGACGATGCACTATTCCTTCTTTACTGCATCCCTCGCTCCCTCACATTGACGAATTAACACAGAAATTGATCGCTATGAAATACTTTGGGTTCTATGACTTCTCTTTCTAAATCTAGTAACGTTTCAATGGAAACGACAGGATTTTCTTTTGGGATACGAGTATCTCCTCTCCGATGCACTATTCCTTCTTTACTGCATCCCTGTCCCCCTCAAATTGTGGAAGTAACACAGAAATTGCGTCGCTATGAAAAACTATGGGTTCTATGACTTCTTCTCCTAAATCGATTAACGTTTCTATGGAAACGACAGGATTTTCTTTTGGAATAAAAGTATCATTTACGATGCACTATTCCTTTTTTACTGCATGCATCGCTCCCTCACATTGACGAATTAACACAGAAATTGCGTTGCTATGAAATGCAATGGGTTTAATGACATTACCTTCTTAATCTAGTAACGTTTCTATGGAAAGGCCTGGATTATCTTTTGGGAAACGACTGTCTCCTTTCCGATGCACTATTCCTTCTTTACTGCATCCCTCGCTCCTTCACATTGGCGAATTAACACAGATATTGACCGCTATTTAATACTGTGGGTTCTGAGACTTCTCCATCTAAATCGAATAACGTTGCTATGGAAAGGAAAGGGTTTTCTTTTGGGTTACGACTATCTCCTTTCCGATGCACTATTCCTTCTTTACCGCATCCCTCGCTCCCTCACATTCACGAATTAACTCAGAAATCGCGTCGCTATGAAATACTATGGGTTCTATGACTTCCCCTTCCAAATCGAGTAACGTTTCTATGAAAACGACAGGATTTTCTTTTGGGATAGGAATATCTCCATTCCGATGCGCTAATCCTTCTTTACTGCGTCCCTCGCTCCGTCACATTGACGATTTAACACAGAATTTGCGTCGCTATGAAGTACTATGGTTTCTATGACTTCTCCATCTAAATCGAGTAACGTTTCAATGGAAAGAACAGGATTTTCATTTCGGATACGAGTATCTCCTCTCCGATGCACTATTACTTCTTTACTGCATCCCTCGCTAACTCGCATTTACGAATTAACACAGAGATTGCGTCGCTATGAGATTCTATGGGTCCTATGACTTCTCCTTCCAAATAGAGTAACCTTTCTATGGAAACGACATTATTTTCCTTTGGGATACGACTAACTCCTTTCCGATGCACTATTCCTTCATTACTACATCCCTCGCTCTCTTACATTGACGAATTAACACAGAAATGGCTTTGCTATGAAATACTATGGGTTCTTTGTCTTCTCCTTCTAAATCGAGTAACGTTTCTAAGGTAACGACAGAATTTTCTTTTGGGGTACAAGTATTTCCTTTCCGATGCGCTATTCGTTCTTTACTGCATCCTTCGCTCCCTCACATTGCCGATTGAACACAGAAATTGCGTTGCTATGAAATAGTATGGGTTCTATGACATCTCCTTCCAGCTCGAGTACCGTTTCTATCGAAACAATAGAATTTCCTTTTGGAATGCGACTATCTCCTTTCCAATGGCCTATTCCTTCTTTACTGCATCCCTCGCTAACTCGCATTGACTAATTAACACAGAGATTGCGTCGCTGTGAGATTCAATGGGTTCTATGACTTCTCCTTCTAAATCGAGTAACCTTTCTATGGAAACGACATTATTTTCCTTTGGGATACGACTAACTCCTTTCCGAAGCACTATTCCTTCATTACTACATCCCTCGCTCTCTTACATTGACGAATTAACACTGAAATGGCTTCGCTATGAATTACTATGGGTTCTATGTCTTCTCCTTCTAAATCGAGGAACGTTTCTAAGGTAACGACAGAATTTTCTTTTGGGATACGAGTATTTCCTTTCCGATGCACTATTCGTTCTTTACTGCGTCCCTCGCTCCATCACATTGACGAATGAACACAGAAATTGCGTTCCTATGAAATACTATGGGTTCTATGACATATCCTTCCAACACGAACAACGTTTCTATGGAAACGAGAAGATTTTCTTTTGGGATACATCTCCTTTCCGATGCACTAGTCCTTCCTTACTACATCCCTCGCTAACTCGCATTAACGAATTAACACAGAGATTGCGTCGCTGTGAGATTCTATGGGTTCTATGACTTCTCCTTATAAATCGAGTAACCTTTCTATGGAAACGACATTAGTTTCCTTTGGGATACGACTAACTCCTTTTCGATGCACCATTCCTTCATTACTACATCCCTCGCTCCCTTACATTGACGAATTAACACAGAAATGGCTTCGCTATGAAATACTGTGGGTTCTATGTCTTCTCCTTCGATATGGAGTAACGTTTCTATGGAAGCGACAGGATTTTCTTTTGGGATACGAGTATCTCCTTTACGATGCACAATTCCTTCTTTACTGCATCATTCGCTCCCTCACATTGTCGAATTCACACTGAAATTGTGTCGCTATGAAATACTATGGGTTCTATGACTTCATCTTCTAAGTAGGGTAACATTTTTATGGAAACGACAGGATATCCTTTTGGGATACGAGTATCTCCTTTCCGATGCACATTTCCTTCTTTACCGCATCGCTCGCTCCATCACATTGACGAATTTACACACAGATTGCGTCGCTATGAAATACTATAGGTTCTATGACTTCTGCTTCTAAATCGAGTAACGTTTCTATGGAAACGACTGGATTTTGTTTTGGGATAGGATTATCTTATATCCGATGCACTATTCGTTCTTTACTGCATCCCTCACTCCCTCCCATTGACGAATTAACACAGAAATTGCGTCGCATTGAAATACTATGGGTTTTATGACATCTATTTCTAAATCGAGAAACGTTTTAATGGAAACGACAGGATTTTCTTTTGGGATACGAGTATCTCCTTTCCGATGCACTATTCCGTCTTTACTGCATCCCTCGCTGTCTCACATTGACGATTCAACACAAAAATTGCGTCGCTATGAAATACAATGGGCTCTGTGACTTCACCTTCTAAATCGAGTAACGTTTCTATGGAAAAGACAGGGTTTTCTTTTGGGATACGAGTATCTCCTTTCCGATGCACTATTCCTTCTTTATTGCATCCCTCGCTTTCTCACACTGGCGAATCAACACAAAAATTGCGTAGCTATGAAATACAATGGGCTCTGTGACTTCTCCTTCTAAACCGAGTAACGTTTCTATGGAAACGACAGGATCTTCTTTTGGGATACGAGTATCTCATATCCGATGCCCTATTCCTTCTTTACTGCAATCCTCGCTTTCTCACACTGACGAATCAACACAAAAATTGCGTCGCTATGAAATACAATGGGCTCTGTGACTTCTCCTTCTAAACCGAGTAACGTTTCTATGGAAACGACAGGATCTTCTTTTGGGATACGAGTATCTCATATCCGATGCCCTATTCCTTCTTTACTGCATCCCTCGCTCCCCCACACTGGCGAATTAACACAAAAATTGCGTCGCTATGAAATACTATCAGATCTATGGCTTATCCTTCTAAATCGAGTAACGTTTCAATGGAAACGACAGGATTTTCTTTTGGGATACGAGTATCTCCTTTCCCATGCACTATTCCTTCTTTACTGCATCCCTCGCTCCCTCACATTGACGATTTAACACAGATATTGCGTCGCTATGAAATACTATGTGTTAGATGACTTCTCCTTCTAAATCGAGTAACGTTTCCATGGAAACTACTGGATCTTCTTTTGGGATACGAGTATCTCCTATCCGATGCACTATTCATTCATTACTGCATCCCTCGCACCCACACATTGACGAATTAACACAGAAATTGATCGCTATGAAATACTATGGGTTCTATGACTTCTCATTCTAAATGGAGTAACGTTTCTATGGAAAAGACAGGATTTTCTTTTCGGATACCAGAATCTCCCCTCCCATGCACTATTCCTTCTTTACTGAATCCGTCGCTCCCTCACATTGACGTATTAACACAGAAATTAATCGCTATGAATTACGATGGGTTCTATGATATCTCCTTCAAAATCGAGTAATGTTTCTATGGAAGCGACTGGATTTTCCTTTGGGATACGAGTATTTCCTTCCGATTCTCTATTCGTTCTTTACTACAACACTCGCTCCCTCACATTGACGAATGAACACAGAAATTGCGTTGCAATGAAATAGTATGGGTATTGTGACATCTCCTTCCAACTCGAGTAACGTTTCAATGGAAACAACAGGATTTTCTTTTGGGATACGACTATCTCCTTTCCGATACACTATTCCTTCGTTACTGCATCCCTCGCTCCCTCACATTGACGAATTAACACAGAAATTAATCGCTATGAATTACGATGGGTTCTACGATTTCTCCTTCAAAATCGAGTAACGTTTCAATGGAAACGACAGGATTTTCTTTTGTGATACGAGTATCTCCTTTCCGATGCACATTTCCTTCTTTACCGCATCGCTCGCTCCTTCACATTGACGAATTTACACAAAGATTGCGTCGCTATGAAATACTATGGGTTCTATGACTTCTCCTTCTAAATCGAGTAACATTTCTATGGAAACGACTGGATTTTCTTTTGGGATACGAGTATCTCCTATCCGATGCACTATTCCTTCTTTACTGCATCCCTCACTCCCTCCCATTGACGAATTAACACAGAAATTGCGTCGCTTTGAAATACTATGGGTTTTAGGACATCTATTTCTAAATCGAGTAACGTTTTAATGGAAACGACAGGATTTTCTTTTGGGATACGAGTATCTCCTTTCCGATGCACTATTCCTTATTTACTGCATCCCTCGCTCCGTCACATTGACGATTTAACACAGAAATTGCGTCGCTATGAAATACTGTGGGTTCTATGACTTTTCCTTCTAAATAGTGTAACGTTTCTATGGAAACGACAGGATTTTCTTTTGGGATACGAGTATCTCCTTTCCGATGCACTATTCATTCTTTACTGCATCCCTCGCTCCCTCACATTGACGAATTAACACAGAAATTGATCGCTATGAAATACTATGGGTTCTATGACTTGTCCTTCTAAATCGAGTAACGTTTCCATGGGAACGACAGGATTTTCTTTTGGGATACGACTATCTCCTTTCCGATGCACTATTCCGTCTTTACTGCATCCCTCGCTGTCTCACATTGACGATTCAACACAAAAATTTCGTCGCTATGAAATACAATGCGCTCTGGGACTTCTCTTTCTAAATCGAGTAATGTTTCTATGGAAACGACAGGATCATCTTTTGGCATACGAGTATCTAATTTCCGATGCACTATTCCTTTCTTTACTGCATCCCTCACCCCCTCACATTGACGATTTAACACAGATATTACGTCGCTATGAAATACTATGTGTTCTATGACTTCTCCTTCTAAATCGAGTAACGTTTCTATGGAAACGACAGGATTTTCTTTTGGGATACGAGTATCTCCTTGACGATGCACTATTCCTTCTTTACTGCATCCCTCGCTCCCTCACATTGACGAATTAACACAGAAATTGCGTCGCTATAAAAAACAAAGTGCTCTATGACTTCTCCTTGTAAATCGAGTAACGTCCCTATGGAAACGACATGAATTTCTTTTGGGTTACGAGTATCTCCTATCCGATGCACTGTTCCTTCTTTACTTCATCCCTCGCTCCGTCACATTGACCAATTAACACAGAATTTGCGTCGCTATGAAATACTATGGGTTCTATGACTTCCCTTTCCAAATCGAGTAACGTTTCTGTGAAAACGACAGGATTTTCTTTTGGGATATGAATATCTCCTTTCCGATGCGCTAATCCTTCTTTACTGCGTCCCTCGCTCCCTCACATTGACGATTTAACACAGAAATTGCGTCGTTATGAAATACTATGGGTTCTATAACTTCTCCATCTAAATCGAGTAACGTTGCTATGGAATGGACTGGGTACTCTTTTGGGTTACGACTATTTCCTTTCCGATGCACTATTCCTTCTTTACTGCATCCCTCGCTCCCTCACATGGACGAATTAACACAGAAATTACGTCGCTATGAAGTACTATGAATTCTATGACTTCTCCATTTAAATCGAGTATCGTTTCTATGGAAACGAAAGGATTTTCTTTTGGGATACGTGTATCTCTCTTCCGATGCACTATTCCTTCCTTACTGCATCCCTAGCTCCCTCGCATTGACGAATTAACACAGAAATTGCGTCGGTATGAAATCCAATGGGTTCTGTGATTTCTCCTTCTAACTCGAGTTACGTTTCTATGGAAACGCCAAGATTTTTTTTTTTTTGGATACGACTATCCCTTTCCGATGTACTATTCCTTCTTTACTGCATCCCTCGCTCTCTCACATTGACGAATTAACACAGAAATTGCGTCGCTATGGAATACTATGGGTTCTATGACTATTCCTTCTAAATCGAGTAACGTTTCTATGGAAACGACAGGATTTACATTTGGGATACGGATATCTTCTTTCCGATGCAATATTCCTTCTTTACTGCAAACCTCGCTACCTCACATTGACGAATTAACACAGAAATTGCGTCGCTATGAAACACTGTGTTTCTATGACTTCTCCTTCTAAATCGAGTTAACGTTTCTATAGGACTGAGAGGATTTTCTTTTGGGATACGACTATCTAATATCCGAAGCATTATTCCCACTTTACTGCATCCCTCGCTCCCTCACATTGACGAATTAAAACGGACATTGCGTTGCTCTGAAATACTATGAGTTCTATGACTTCTCCTTCTAAATCGAGTAACGTTTCAATGCAAACGAGAGGATAATCATTTTGGATACGAGTAGCTCCTTTCCGATGAACTATTCCTTCTTTACTGCATCCCTCGCTCCCTCACATTGACGAATTAACACCGAAATTGCGTCGCTATGAAATACTATGTGTTCTATGACTTCTCCATCTAAATCGAGTAACGTTTCTATGGAAACGACAGGATTTTCTTTGGGGATACGGATATCTACTTTCCGATGCAATATTCTTTCTTTACTGCAAACCTCGCTACCTCACATTGACGAATTAAAACCGAAATTGCGTCGCTATGAAATACCATGTGTTCTATGACATCTCCTTCTAAATCGAGTAACGTTTCAATGGAAAGGAATGGAATTTCTTTTGGGATACGACTATCTCCTTTCCGATGCTCTGTTCCTTCTTTACTGCTTCCCTGGCTCCTTCATATTGACGTATTAACACAGAAATCGCGTCACTATGAAATACTATGGGTTCTACGACTTCTTCTTCTAATTCGAGTAAAGTTTCTATGGATACGACAGTATTTTCTTTTGGGATACGAGTATCTCCTTTCCGATGCAGTATTCCATCTTTACTGCATCCTTCGCTCCCTCACATTGACGAATAAACACAGAAATTGCGTCGCTATGAAAAACTATGCGTTCTATGACTTCTCCTTGTAAATCGAGTAACATTTCTAAGGAAACGACAGGATTTTCTTTTGGAATACGAGTATCACCATTCCGATGCACTATTCTTTCTTTACTGCATCCCTCGCTCCCCCACATTGACGAATTAACACAGAAATTGCGTCGCTATGAAATACTATGTGTTCTATGACATATCCTTCTAAATTGAGTAATGTTTCTATGAAAACGACAGGATTTTCTTTTGGGATACGACTATCTCCTTTCCGATGCACTACTCCTTACTTACTGCACCCCTCGCTCCCTGACATTGACGAATGAACACAGAAATTGCGTCGCTAACAAAAACTAAGTGTTCTATGACTTCTCCTTCTAAATCGGGTAACGTTTCTATGGAAACAACAGGATTATCTTTTGGGATACTAGTATCTCCTTTCCGGATCATTATTCCTCCTTTGCTGCTTCCCTCGCTCCCTCACACTGACGAATTAACACAGAAATTGCGTCGCTATGATATACTATGGGTTCTATGACTTCTCCTTCTAAATCGAGTAACGATTCTATGGAAACGACAGGATGTTCTTTTGGGATACGACTATCTCTTTTCCTTCTTTACTGAATTCCTCGGTGCCTCACATTGAAGATTTAACACAGAAATTACGTGGCTAAGAAATACTATGGGTTTAATAACTTCTCCTTCTAAATCGACTAAAGTTTCTATTGAGACGACAGGATTTTATTTGGGATACGAGTACCTCCTTTCCGATGCTCTAATCCTTCTTTACTGCATCCCTCGCTCCCTCACATTGACGAATTAACACAGAAATTGCGTCGCTATGAAATACTATGGGTTCTATGACTTCTCCTTCTAAATCGAGCAACGTTTCAATGGAAGCGACAGGTTTTTCTTTTGGAACACGTGTATCTCCTTTCCGATGCACTATCCTTTCTTTACTGCATCCCTCGCTCCCTCACATTGACGAATAAACACAGAAATTACGTCGCTATGAAATACTATGGGTTCTATGACTTCTCCTTCTAAATCGAGTAACGTTTCTATGCAAACGAGAGGATAATCATTTTGGATACGAGTATCACCATTCCGATGCACTATTCTTTCTCTACTGCATCCCTCGCTCCCTCACATTGACGAATTAACACAGAAATTGCGTCCCTATGAAATACCATGTGTTCTATGACTTCCCTTCTAAACTGAGTAACGTTTCAATGGAAACGACAGGATTATCTTTTGGGTAACGAGTATCTCCGTTCCTATGTACTAATCCTTCTTTACTGCATCCCTCGCTCCCTCACATTGACGAATTAACACAGAAATTGCGTCGCTATGAATTACTATGTGTTCTAAGATTTCTTCTTCTAAATCGAGTGTCGTTTCTATGGAAACGACAGGATTTTCTTTTGGGATACGACTATCTCCTTTCCGATGCACTACACCTATATTACTGCACCCCTCGCTCCCTCACAAAGACGAATTAACACACAAATTGCTTCGCTATGAAAAACGATGGGTCTGTGACTTCTCCTTCTAAATCGAGTAACGTTTCTATGAAAACGACAGGATTTTCTTTTGGGATTCGAGTATCTCCTTTGCGGTGCACTATTCCTTGTTTACTGCATCCCTCGCTCCCGCACATTTACAAATTAACACAGAAATTGCGACGTTATGATATTCTATGGGTTCTATGTCTTCTCCATTTATATCGAGTAACGTTTCAATGGTACGGACTGGATTATCTATTGGGATACGAGTATCTGCTTTCCGACATACTATTCCTTCTTTACTGCATCCCTCGCTCCCTCACATTGACGAATTAACACAGAAATTGCGTCGCTATGAAATACTACGTGTTCTATGACATCTCCTTCTATATCGAGCAACGTTTCTATATAAACGACCGAATTGTCTTTAGGGATACGAGTATCAACTTCCGATGTACTAATCCTTCTTCACTGCATCAATCGTTGCCTCACATTGACGAATTAACACAGAAATTGCGTCGCTATGACATACTATGTGTTTTATGACTTCTCCATCTAAATCGAGTATCGTTTCTATGGAAACGTCAGGATTTTCTTTCGGGATACGAGTATCTCCTTTCTTATGCAGTATTCCTTCTGTACTGCATCCCTCGCTCACTCACATTGACCAATTAACACAGACATTGCGTCGGTGTGAAATACTATGTGTTCTATGACATCTTCTAAACCGGATGACGTTTCAATGGAAAGGACTGGATTATTTTTTGGATACGACTATCTCCCTTCCGATGCACTATTCCTTCTTTACTGCTTCCCTCGCTCCCTCACATTGACGAATTAACACAGAAATTGCGTCGCTCTGAAGTACTATGTGTTCTATGACCTCTTCTTCCAAATCGAGTAACGTTTCAATGGAAACAACAGGATTTTCGTTTGGGATACGAGTATCTCCTTACTGATGCAGAATTCCTTCTTTACTGCATCCTTCGCGCCCTCACATTGACGAATGAACACACAAATTGCGTCGCTATGAAATACTATGTGTTCGCTGACTTCTCCTTCTAAATCTAGTAACGTTTCTATTGAAACAAAAGGATCTTCTTTAGGGATACGTGTATCTCCGTTCCGATGCACTATTCCTTCTTTACTGCATCACTCCGTCCCTCACATTAACGAATTAACGCAGAAATTACGTCGCTATGAAATACTATTGGTTCTGTGACTTCCCTTTCTAAATCGAGTAATGGTTCTATGAAAACGAGAGGATTTACTTGTGGGATACGAGTGTCTCCTTTCCGATGCACTATTTCTTCTTTAATGCATCCACCGCTCCCTCACATTGACTAATTAACACAGATATTGCGTCGCTATGAAATACTATAAGTTCTATGACTAATCCTTCTAGATCGAGTAACGTTTCTATGGAAACTACAGGATTTTATTTTCGGATACGAGTATCTCCTTTCTGATGCACTATTCCTTTTTTACTGCATCCCTCGCTCCCTCACATTGACGAATTAACACAAATATTACGTCCCTATGAAATACTATGGGTTTTATGACTTCTCCTTCTAAATCGAGTTACGTTTCTGTGGAAACGACAGGATTTCCTTTTGGGATACGAGTAACTTTCATCCGATGCACTATACCTTCTTTACTGCCTGCCTCGCTAACTCACATTGACGAATTAACACAGAAATTGCGTCGCTATGAAATACTGTGTTTTCTATGAGTTCTCCTGCTAAATCGAGTTAACGTTTCTATGGGAACGAGAGGATTTTCTTTTGGGATGCGACTATCTAATATGCGAAGCATTATTCCTTCTTTACTGCATCCCTCGCTCCCTCGCATTGACGAATTAAAACAGAAATTGCGTCGCTCTGAAATACTATGGGTTCTATGACATATCCTTCTAAATTGAGTAATATTTCTATGAAAACGACAGGATTTTCTTTTGGGATACGACTATCTCCTTTCCGATGTACTACTCCTTATTTACTGCACCCCTCGCTCCCTCACATTGACGAATGAACACAGAAATTGCGACGCTAACAAAAACTAAGTGTTCTATGACTTCTCCTTCTATATCGGGTAACGTTTCTATGGAAACAACAGGATTATCTTTTGGGATACTAGTATCTCCTTTCCGGTGCATTATTCCTCCTTTACTGCTTCCCTCGCCCCCTCACACTGACGAATTAACACAGAAATTGCGTCGCTATGATATACTATGGGTTCTATGATTTCTCCTTCTAAATCGAGTAACGTTTCTATGGAAACGACAGGATTTTCTTTTGGGATACTAGTATCTACTTTCCGGTGCACTATTCCTCCTTTACTGCATCCCTCGTTCTCTCTCACTGACGAATTAACACAGAAATTGCGTCGCTATGAAATACTATGGGTTCTATGACTTCTCCTTCTAAATCGAGTAACGTTTCTATGGAAACGTCAGGATTTTCTTTTGGGATACGACTCTCTCTTTTCCGATGCACTGTTCCTTCTTTACTGCATTCCTCGGTCCCTCACATTGAAGATTTAACACAGAAATTACGTGGCTATGAAATACTATGTGTTTAAGAACTTCTCCTTCTAAATCGACTAAGGTTTCTATGGATACGACAGGATTTTCTTTTGGGATACGAGTATCTCCTTTCCGATGCACTATTCCTTCTTTTCTGCATCCCACGCTACCTAACATTGACGAATTAACATGGAAATTGCATCGCAATGAAATACCTTGGGTTCTATGATATCTGCTTCTAAATCGAGTAACGTTTCTATGGAATAGACTGGATTTTCATTTGGGATACCACTATGGGTCTGTGACTTCTCCTTCTAAATCGAGTAACGTTTCTATGAAAACGACAGGATTTTCTTTTGGGATACGAGTGTCTCCTTAGCGGTGCACTATTCCTTGTTTACTGCATCCCTCGCTCCCTCACATTTACAAATTATCACAGAAATTGCCACGTTATGATATACTATGGGTTCTATGTCTTCTCCATTTATATCGAGTAACGTTTCAATGGTACGGAATGGATTATATATTGGGATACGAGTATCTGCTTTCCGACACACTATTCCTTCTTTACTGCATCCCTCGCTCCCTCACATTGACGAATTAACACAGAAATTGCGTCGCTATGAAATTCTAAGATTTCCATGACTTCTTCTTCTACATCGAGTAACGTTTATATGGAAACGACAGGATTTTCTTTTGATATACGAATATCTCCTTTCCGATGAGCTATTCCTTCTTTACTGCATCCCTTGGTCCCTCTCATTGACGAATTAACACAGAAATTGCGTCGCTATGAAATACAATTGGTTCTATGACTTCTTCTAAATCGAGTAACGTTTCCATGGTAACGAAAAGATTTCCTATTGGGATACGACTATCCCCTTTCCGATGCACTGTTCCTCCTTTACTGCATCCCTCGCTCCCTCGCATTGACGAATTAACACAGAAATTTGCGTCGCTATGAAATACTACGTGTTCTATGACATCTCCTACTATATCGAGCAACGTTTCTATATAAACGACCGGATTGTCTTTTGGGATACGAGTATCAACTTCCGATGTACTATTCCTTCTTCACTGCATCAATCGCTGCCTCACATTGTCGAATTAACACAGAAATTGCGTCGCTATGACATACTATGTGTTGTATGACTTCTCCATCTAAATCGAGTATCGTTTCTATGGATACGTCAGGATTTTCTTTCGGGATACGAGTATCTCCTTTCCGATGCAGTATTCCTTCTATACTGCTTCCCTCGCTCCCTCACATTGACGAATTAACACAGAAATTGCGTCGCTCTGAAGTACTATGTGTTCTATGACCTCTTCTTCCAAATCGAGTAACGTTTCAATGGAAACGACAGGATTTTCCTTTGGGATACGAGTATCTCCTTACTGATGCAGTATTCCTTCTTTACTGCATCCTTCGCGCCCTCACATTGACGAATGAACACACAAATTGCGTCGCTATGAAATACTATGTGTTCTATGACTTCTCCTTCTAAATCTAGTAACGTTTCTATGGAAACAAAAGGATCTTCTTTTGGGATACGTGTATCTCCGTTCCGATGCACTATTCCTTCTTTACTGCATCACTCCGTCCCTCACATTAACGAATTAACGCAGAAATTACGTCGCTATGAAATACTATTGGTTCTGTGACTTCCCTTTCTAAATCGAATAATGTTTCTATGAAAACGAGAGGATTTACTTTTGGGATACGAGTGTCTCCTTTCCGATGCACTATTTCTTCTTTAATGCATCCACCGCTCCCTCACATTGACTAATTAACACAGATATTGTGTCGCTATGGAATACTATAAGTTCTATGACTACTCCTTCTAAATCGAGTAACGTTTCTATGGAAACGACAGGATTTTATTTTCGGATACGAGTATCTCCTTTCTGATGCACTATTCCTTTTTTACTGCATCCCTCGCTCCCTCACATTGACGAATTACACAGATATTACGTCCCTATGAAATACTATGGGTTTTATGACTTCTCCTTCTAAATCGAGTTACGTTTCTGTGGAAACGACAGGATTTCCTTTTGGGATACGAGTAACTTTTATCCGATGCACTATACCTTCTTTACTGCCTGCCTCGCCCCCTCACATTGACGAATTAACACAGAAATTGCGTCGCTATGAGATACTATGGGTTCTATGACTTCTCCTTCTAAATGGAGTAACGTTTCTATGGAAACGACAGGATTGTCTTTGGGGATACGGATATCCTCTTTCCGATGCAATATTCCTTCCTTACTGCAAACCTCGCTACCTCACATTGACGTATTAAGACCGAAATTGCGTCGCTATGAAATAACATGTGTTCTATGACATCGCCTTCTAAATCGAGTAACGTTTCAATGGAAAGGACTGGAGTTTCTCTTGGGATACGACTATCTCCTTTCCGATGCTCTGTTACTTATTTACTGCATCCCCCGCTCCTTCAAATTGACGGATTAACACAGAAATTGCGTCGCTATGAATTACTATGGGTTCTACGACTTCTTCTTCTAATTCGAATAAAGTTTCTATGGATACGACAGTATTTTCTTTTGGGATACGAGTATCTCCTTTCCGATGCAGTATTCCTTCTTTACTGCATCCCTCGCTCCTTCAAATTGACGGATTAACACAGATATTACGTCGCTATGCAATACTACGGGTTCTACGACTTCTTCTTCTAATTCGAGTAAAGTTTCTATGGATACGACAGTATTTTCTTTTGGAATACGAGTATCTCCTTTCCGATGCAGTATTCCTTCTTTACTGCATCCTTCGCTCCCTCACATTGACGAATTAACACAGAAATTGCGTCGCTATGAAATACTATGGTTTCTATGACATATCTTTCTAAATTGAGTAACGTTTCTATGAAAACGACAGGATTTTCTTTTGGGATACGACTATCTCCTTTCCGATGTACTACTCCTTATTTACTGCACCCCTCGCTCCCTCACATTGACGAATGAACACAGAAATTGCGTCGCTAACAAAAACTAAGTGTTCTATGACTTCTCCTTCTATATCGGGTAACGTTTCTATGGAAACAACAGGATTATCTTTTGGGATACTAGTATCTCCTTTCCGGTGCATTATTCCTCCTTTACTGCTTCCCTCGCTCCCTCACACTGACGAATTAACACAGAAATTGCGTCGCTATGATATACTATGGGTTCTACGACTTCTCCTTCTAAATCGAGTAACGTTTCTATGGAAACGACAGGATTTTCTTTTGGGATACTAGTATCTAATTTCCGGTGCACTACTCCTCCTTTACTGCATCCCTCGTTCTCTCACACTGACGAATTAACACAGAAATTGCTTCGCTATAATATACTATAGGTTCTATGACTTCTCCTTCTAAATCGAGTAACGTTTCTATGGATACGTCAGGATTTACTTTTGGGATACGACTCTCTCTTTTTCGATGCACTGTTCCTTCTTTACTGCATTCCTCGGTCCCTCACATTGAAGATTTAACACAGAAAATACGTGGCTGTGAAATACTATGGGTTTAATAACTTCTCCTTCTAAATTGACTAAGGTTTCTATGGATACGACAGGATTTTCTTTTGGGATACGAGTATCTCCTTTCCGATGCTCTAATCCTTCTTTACTGCATCCCTCGCTCCCTCACATTGACGAATTAACGCAGAAATTGCTTCGCTATGAAATAATATGTGTTCGGCGACTTCTCCTTCTAATTCGAGTAACGTTTCTATGGAAACGACAGGATTTTCTTGTGGGACACGAGTCTCCTTTCCGATGCACTATTCCTTCTTTACTGCATCCCACGCTACCTCACATTGACGAATTAACACGGAAATTGCATCGCAATGAAATACCTTGGGTTCTATGATATCTCCTTCTAAATCGAGAAACGTTTCTATGGAAAAGATGGATTTTCTTTTGGGATACGACTATCTCCTTTCCGATGCACTATTCCTTCTTTACTGCATCCCTCGCTCCCTCACATTGACGATTTAACACTAAAATTGCGTCGCTATTAAATACTATGCGTTCATTGACTTCTCCTTTCAAATCGAGTATCGTTTCTATGGAAACGACAGGATTTTCCTTTGGGATACGACTATCTCTTTTCCGATGCACTATTCCTTCTTTGCTGCATCCCTCGCTCCCTCACATTGACGAATTAACACAGAAATTGCGTCGCTATGAAATACTATGGGTTCTATGATTTCTTCTTCTAAATCGAGTGTCGTTTCTATGGAAACGACAGGATTTTATTTTGGGATACGACTATCTCTTTTCCGATGCGCTATTCCTTCTTTACAGGATCCCTCGCTCTCTCACGTTGACGAATTAACACAGAAATAGTGTCGCTATGATATACTATGGGTTCTATGACATATACATCTAATTCGAGTAAAGTTTCTATGGAATCAACAGGATTATCTTTTGGGATACTAGTATCTCCTTTCCGGTGCATTATTCCTCCTTTACTGCTTCCCTCGCTCCCCCACACTGACGAATTAACACAGAAATTGCGTCGCTATGACATACTATGGGTTCTATGACTTCTCCTTCTAAATCGAGTAACGTTTCTATGGGAACGACAGGATTTTCTTTTGGGATACTGGTATCTAATTTCCGGTGCACTAGTCCTCCTTTACTGCATCCCTCGTTCTCTCACACTGACGAATTAACACAGAAATGGCTTCGTTATAATATACTATGGGTTCTATGACTTCTTCTTCTAAATCGAGTAACGTTTCCATGGAAACGTCAGGATTTTCTTTTGGGATACGACTCTCTCTTTTCCGATGCACTGTTCCTTCTTTACTGCATTCCTCGGTCCCTCACATTGAAGATTTAACACAGAAAATACGTGCCTATGAAATACTATGGGTTTAATAACTTCTCCTTCTAAATCGAGTAACGTTTCTATGGAAAAGACTGAATTTTCTTTTGAGATACGACTATCTCTTTTCCGGTGCACTATTCCTTGTTTACTGCATCCCACGCTACCTCACATTGACGAATTAACACGGAAATTGCATCGCAATGAAATACCTTGCGTTCTATGATATCTCCTTCTAAATCGAGTAACGTTTCTATGGAATAGACTCGATTTTCTTTTGGGATACGACTATCTCCTTTCCGATGCACTATTCCTTCTTTACTGCATGCCTCAGTCCCTCGCATTGACGATTTAACACTAAAATTGCGTCGCTATTAAATACTATGCGTTCATTGACTTCTCCTTTCAAATCGAGTATCGTTTCTATGGAAACGACAGGATTTTCTTTTGGGATACGACTATCTCTTTTCCGATGCACTATTCCTTCTTTGATGCATCCCTCGCTCCCTCACATTGACGAATTAACACAGAAATTGCGTCGCTATGAAATTCTATGGGTTCTATGATTTCTTCTACTAAATCGAGTGTCGTTTCTATGGAAACGACAGGATTTTCTTTTGGGATACGACTATCTCTTTTCTGATGCGCTATTCCTTCTTTACTGGATCCCTCGCTCTCTCACAGTGACGAATTAACACAGAAATAGTGTCGCTATGATATACTATGGGTTCTATGACATATACATCTAATTCGAGTGACGTTTCTATGGAATCGACAGGATTTTCTTTTGGGATACGACTATCTCCTTTCCGATGCACTATTCCACCTTTACTGCATCCCTCGCTCCCTCACATTGACGAATTAACACAGAATTTGCGTCGCTATGAAATACAATGGGTTCTATGACATATCCTTCTAAATTGAGTAATGTATCTATGGAAATGACAGGATTTTCTCTTGGGATACGACTATCTCCTTTCCGATGCACTATTCCTTCTTTACTGCTTCCCTCGCTCCCTCAAATTGACGAATTAACACAGAAATTGCGTCGCTCTGAAGTACTATGTGTTCTATGACTTCTTCTTCCAAATCGAGTAACGTTTCAATGGAAACGAAAGGATTTTCTTTTGGGATACGAGTATCTCCTTACCGATGCAGTATTCCTTCTTTACTGCATCCTTCCCGCCCTCACATTGACGAATGAACACACAAATTGCGTCGCTATGATATACTATGGGTTCTATGACTTCTCCTTCTAAATCGAGTAACGTTTCTATGGAAACGACAGGATTTTCTTTTGGGATACTAGTATCTACTTTCCGGTGCACTATTCCTCCTTTACTGCATCCCTCGCTCTCTCACACTAACGAATTAACACAGAAATTGCGTCGCTATGAAATACTATTGGTTCTGTGACTTCTCTTTCTAAATCGAGTAATGATTCTATGAAAACGAGAGGATTTACTTTTGGGATACGAGTGACTCCTTTCCGATGCACTATTTCTTCTTTAATGCATCCACCGCTCCCTCACATTGACGAATTAACACAGATATTGCGTCGCTATGAAATACTATAAGTTCTACGACTACTCCTTCTAAATCGAGTACAGTTTCTATGGAAACGACAGGATTTTTATTCTGATACGAGTATCTCCTTTCTGATGCACTATTCCATTTTTACTGCATCCCTCGCTCCCTCACATTGACGAATTAACACAGAAATTGCGTCGCTATGAGATACTATGGGTTCTATGACTTCATCTTCTAAATGGAGTAACGTTGCTATGGAAACGACAAGATTTTCTTTGGGGATACGGATATCTTCTTTCCGATGCAATATTCCTTCCTTACAGCAAACCTCGCTACCTCACATTGACGAATGAAGACCGAAATTGCGTTGCTATGAAATACCATGTGTTCTATGACATCTCCTTCTAAATCGAGTAACGTTTCAATGGAAAGGACTGGAGTATCTTTTGGGTTACGACTATCTCCTTTCCGATGCTCTGGTCCTTCTTTACTGCATCCCTCGCTCCTTCAAATTGACGGATTAACACAGAAATTGCTTCGCCATGAAATACTATGGGTTCTACGACTTCTTCGTCTAATTCGAGTAAAGTTTCTATGGATACGACAGTATTTTCTTTTGGGATACGAGTATCTCCTTTCCGATGCAGTATTCCTTCTTTACTGCATCCGTCGCTCCTTCAAATTGACGGATTAACACAGAAATTGCGTCGCTATGAAATACTATGGGTTCTACGGCTTCTTCTTCTAATTCGAGTAAAGTTTCTATGGATACGACAGTATTTTCTTTTGGGATACGAGTATCTCCTTTCCGATGCAGTAATCCATCTTTACTGCATCCTTCGCTCCCTCACATTGACGAATTAACACAGAAATTACGTCGCTATGAAATACTATGGGTTCAATGACATATCCTTCTAAATTGAGTAATGTTTCTATGAAAACGACAGGATTTTCTTCTGGGATACGACTATATCCTTTCCGATGTACTACTCCTTATTTACTGCACCCCTCGCTCCCTCACATTGACGAATGAACACAGAAATTGCGTCGCTAACAAAAACTAAGTGTTCTATGACTTCTCCTTCTAAATCGGGTAACGTTTCTATGGAAACAACAGGATTTTCTTTTGGGATACTAGTATCTACTTTCCGGTGCACTATTCCTCCTTTACTGCATCCCTCGCTCTCTCACACTAACGAATTAACACAGAAATTGCGTCGCTATGATATACTATGGGTTCTATGACTTCTCCTTCTAAATCGAGTAACGTTTCTATGGAAACGACAGGATTTTCTTTTGGGATACTAGTATCTACTTTCCGGTGCACTATTCCTCCTTTACTGCATCCCTCGCTCTCTCACACTAACGAATTAACACAGAAATTGCGTCGCTATGATATACTATGGGTTCTACGACATCTTCTTCTAATTCGAGTAAAGTATCTATGGATACGACAGTATTTTCTTTTGGGATAAGACTATCTCCTATCCGATGCTCTGTTCCTTCTTTACTGCATCCCTCGCTCCTTCAAATTGACGAATTAACGCAGAAATTGCTTCGCTATGAAATAATATGTGTTCGGCGACTTCTCCTTCTAACTCGAGTAACGTTTCTATGGAAACGACAGGATTTTCTTGTGGGACACGAGTCTCCTTTCCGATGCACTATTCCACCTCTACTGCATCCCTCGCTCCCTCACAATGACGAATTAACACAGAAATTGCGTCGCTATGAAATACTACGTGTTCTACTACTCCTTCTAAATCGAATAACGTTTCTATGGAAACGACAGGATTTTCTTTTGGGATACGAGTATCTCCGTTCCTTTGCACTATACCTTCTTTACTGTATCCCTCGCTCCCTCAAATTAACGAATTAACAAAGAAATTAGGTCGCTATGAAATACTTTGGGTTCTATGACTACACCTCCTAAATCGAGTAACGTTTCTATGGAAACGACAGGATTTTCTTTTGGGAAACGAGTATCTTCTTTCCGATGCACTTTTCCTTCTTGACTGCAACCCTAGCTCCCTCACATTGACGAGTTAACGCAGAAATTGCGCGGCTATTAAATACTATGGTTTCTATGACATCTCCTTCTAAATCGAGTAACGTTTCTATGGAAACGAAAGGATTTTCTTTTGGGATACGAGTCTCCTTTCCGATGAACTATTCCATCTTTACTGCTTCCTACACTCCCTCACATTGACGAATTAATACAGAAATGGCGTCGCTATGAAATACTATAAGTTCTACGACCTCTCCTTCTAAATCGAGAATCGTTACTATGGAAACGAAAGGATTTTTTTTTGGGATACGAATATCACCTTTCCGATGCACTGTTCCTTCTTTACTGCATCCCACGCAACCTCACATTGACGAATTAACACAGAAATTGCGTGGCTATGAGTTACCATGGGTTCTATAACTTCTCCTTCTAAATCGAGTAAGGTTTCTATGGAAACGACAGTATTTTTTTTTGGGAAACGACTATCTCCTTTCCGATGCACTATTCCATCTTTACTGCATCCCTCGTTCCCTCACATTGACGAAATAACACAGAAATTGCTTCGCTATGAAATAATGTGGGTTCGATGACTTCTCCTTCTAATTCGAGTAACGTTTCTATGGAAACGACAGGATTTTGTTTTGGGATACGAGTCTCCTTTCCGATGAACTATTCCTTCATTACTGCATCCCACACTCTCTCACATTGACGAATTAACACAGAAATGGCGTCGCTATGAAATACTATAAGTTCTACGACCTCTACTTCTAAATCGAGTATCGTTACTATGGAAACGACAGGATTTTCTTTTGGGATACGACTGTCTATTTTCCGATGCACTATTCCTTCTTTACCGGATCCCTCGCTCTCTCACATTGACGAATTAACACAGAAATTGAGTCGCTATGAAATACTATGGGTTCTATGACTACTCCATCTAAATTGAGTAACGTTTCTGTGGAAACGAAAGGATTTTCTTGTGGGACACGAGTATCTCCTTTCTGAAGAACTAATCCTTCTTTACTGCATCCCTCGTTCCCTCACATTGTCGAATTAACACAGAAATTCCGTAGCTATGAAATACTATCGGTTCTACGACTTCTCTTTCTAAATCGAGTAACGTTTCTATGGAAACGACAGGATTTTCTTTTGTGATACGACTATCTCTTTTCCGATGCACTAATCCTTCTTTACTACATCCTTCGATCCTCACGGTGACGAATTAACACAGAAAATGCCCCGCTGTGAAATACTATGGGTTCTATGACTTCCTTCTAAACTGAGTAACGTTTCTATGGAAACGACAGGATTATCTTTTGGGTAACGAGTATCTCCGTTCCTATGTACTACTCCTTCTTTACTGCATCCCTCGCTCCCTCACATTGACTAATTAACACAGAATTACGTCGCTATGAAATACTATGGGTTCTATGACTACTCATTCTAAATTGAGTAACGCTTGTATAGAAACAACAGGATTTTCTTGTGGGATACGACTATCTCCTTTCCGAGGAACTAAACCTTCTTTACTGCATCCCTCGCTCCCTCACATTGTGAAATTAACACAGAAATTGCGTCGCTATGAAATACTATAAGTTCTACGACCTCTCCTTCTAGATCGAGTATCGTTACTATGTAAACGACAGGATTTTCTTTTGGGATACGACTATCTCTTTTCCGATGCACTATTCCTTTTTTACAGGATCCCTCGCTCTCTCACATTGACGAATTATCACTGAAATTGCGTCGCTATGAAATACTATGGGATCTGTGACTACTCCTTCTAGATCGAGTAACGTTTCAATGGAAACGACAGGATTTTCCTTTGGGATACGACTATCTCTTTTCCGATGCACTATTCCTTCTTTACTGCATCCCCCGCTCCCTCACATTGACGAATTAACACAGAAATTGCGTCGCTATGAAATACTATGTGTTCTATGATTTCTTCTTCTAAATCGAGTGTCGTCTCCATGGAAACGACAGGATTTTCTTTTGGGATACGACTATCTCCTTTCCGATGCACTATTCCATCTTTACTGCATCCCTCGCCCCTCACATTCACGAATTAACACAGATATTGCGTCGCTATGAAATACTATAAGTTCTATGACTACTAATTCTAAATCGAGTAACGTTTCTATGGAAACGACAGGATTTTTATTCGGATACGAGTATCTCCTTTCTGATGCACTATTCCATTTTTACTGCATCCCTCGCTCCCTCACATTGACGAATTAACACAGAAATTACGTCCCTATGAAATACTATGGGTTTTATGACTTCTCCTTCTAAATCGAGTTACGTTTCTGTGGAAACGACAGGATTTCCTTTTGGGATACGAGTACCTTTTATCCGATGCACTATACCTTCTTTACTGCCTGCCTCGCTCCCTCACATTGACGAATTAACACAGAAATTGCGTCGCTATGAAATACTGTGTTTTCTATGACTTCTCCTGCTAAATCGAGTTAACGTTTCTATGGGAACGAGAGGATTTTCTTTTGGGATGCGACTATCTAATATGCGAAGCATTATTCCTTCTTTACTGCATCCCTCGCTCCCTCGCATTGACGAATTAAAACAGAAATAGCGTCGCTCTGAAATACTATGGGTTCTATGACTTCTCCTTCTAAATCGAGTAACGTTTCTATGCGAACGACAGTATAATCATTTTGGATAGGAGTATCTACTTTCCGATGAACTATTCCATCTTTACTGCATCCCTCGCTCTCTCACATTGACGAATTAACACAGAAATTGCGTCGCTATGAGATACTATGGGTTCTATGACTTCATCTTCTAAATGGAGTAACGTTTCTATGGAAACGACAAGATTTTCTTTGGGGATACGGATATCTTCTTTCCGATGCAATATTCCTTCCTTACAGCAAACCTCGCTAGCTCACATTGACGAATTAAGACCGAAATTGCGTCGCTATGAAATACCATGTGTTCTATGACATCTCCTTCTAAATCGAGTAACGTTTCAATGGAAAGGACTGGAGTTTCTTTTGGGTTACGAATATCTCCTTTCCGATGCTCTGTTCCTTCTTTACTGCATCCCTCGCTCCTTCAAATTGACGGATTAACACAGAAATTGCGTCGCCATGAAATACTATGTGTTCTACGACCTTCTTCGTCTAATTCGAGTAAAGTTTCTATGGATACGACAGTATTTTCTTTTGGGATACGAGTGTCTCCTTTCCGATGCAGTATTCCTTCTTTACTGCATCCCTCGCTCCTTCAAATTGACGGATTAACACAGAAATTGCGTCGCTATGAAATACTATGGGTTCTACGACTTCTTCTAATTCGAGTAAAGTTTCTATGGATACGACAGTATTTTCTTTTGGGATACGAGTATCTCCTTTCCGATGCAGTAATCCATCTTTACTGCATCCTTCGCTCCCTCACATTGACGAATTAACACAGAAATTACGTCGCTATGAAATACTATGGGTTCTATGACATATCCTTCTAAATTGAGTAATGTTTCTATGAAACCGATAGGATTTTCTTTTGGGATACGACTATATCCTTTCCGAAACTACTCCTTATTTACTGCACCCCTCGCTCCCTCACATTGACGAATGAAGACAGAAATTGCGTCGCTAACAAAAACTAAGTGTTCTATGACTTCTCCTTCTAAATCGGGTAACGTTTCTATGGAAACAACAGGATTATCTTTCGGGATACTAGTATCTCCTTTCCGGTGCATTATTCCTCCTTTACTGCTTCCCTCGCTCCCTCACACTGACGAATTAACACAGAAATTGCGTCGCTATGATATACTATGTGTTCTATGACTTCTCCTTCTAAATCGAGTAACGTTTCTATGGAAACGACAGGATTTTCTTTTGGGATACTAGTATCTACTTTCCGGTGCACTATTCCTCCTTTACTGCATCCCTCGCTCTCTCACACTAACGAATTAACACAGAAATTGCGTCGCTATGATATACTATGAGTTCTACGACTTCTTCTTCTAATTCGAGTAAAATTTCTATGGATACGACAGTATTTTCTTTTGTGATACGACTATCTCCTATCCGATGCTCTGTTCCTTCTTTACTGCATCCCTCGCTCCTTCAAATTGACGAATTAACGCAGAAATTGCTTCGCTATGAAATAATATGTGTTCGGTGACTTCTCCTTCTAACTCGAGTAACGTTTCTATGGAAACGACAGGATTTTCTTGTGGGACACGAGTCTCTTTTCCGATGCACTATTCCTTCATTACTGCATCCCACGCTACCTCACATTGACGAATTAACACCGATATTGCGTCGCAATGAAATACCATGGGTTCTATGATATCTCCTTCTAATTCGAGTAACGTTTCTATGGAAAAGACTGAATTGCCTTTTGAGATACGACTATCTCCTTTCCAATGCACTATTCCTTCTTTACTGCATCCCACGCTACCTCACATTGACGAATTAACACCGAAATTGCGTCGCAATGAAATACCATGGATTCTATGACATCTCCTTCTAAATCGAGTAACGTTTCTATGGAAAAGACTCGATTTTCTTTTGGGATACGACTATCTCCTTTCCTATGCACTATTCCTTCTTTACTGCATCCCACGCTACCTCACATTGACGAATTAACACGGAAATTTCATCGCAATGAAATACCTTGGGGTTCTATGATATCTCCTTCTAAACGGAGTAACGTTTCTATGGAAAAGACTGGATTTTCTTTTGGGATACGACTATCTCCTTTCCGATGCACTATTCCACCTTTACTGCATCCCTCGCTCCCTCACAATGACGAATTAACACAGAAATTGCGTCGCTATGAAATACTACGTGTTCTACTACTCCTTCTAAATCGAATAACGTTTCCTATGGAAACGACAGGATTTTCTTTTGGGATACGAGTATCTCCGTTCCTTTGCACTATACCTTCTTTACTGTATCCCTCGCTCCCTCAAATTAACGAATTAACAAAGAAATTAGGTCGCCATGAAATACTTTGGTTTCTATGACTACACCTCCTATATCGAGTAACGTTTCTATGGAAACGACAGGATTTTCTTTTGGGAAACGAGTATCTTCATTCCGATGCACTATTCCTTCTTGACTGCAACCCTAGCTCCCTCACATTGACGAGTTAACGCAGAAATTGCGCAGCTATTAAATACTATGGTTTCTATGACGTCTCCTTCTAAATCGAGTAACGTTTCTATGAAAACGAAAGGATTTTCTTTTGGGATACGAGTCTCCTTTCCGATGAACTATTCCATCTTTACTGCTTCCCACACTCCCTCACATTGACGAATTAACACGGAATTTGCGACGCTATGAAATACTATGGGTTCTACGACTTCTCTTTCTAAATCAAGTAACTTTTCCATGGAAACGACATGATTTTCTTTTGGGATACGAATATCACCTTTCCGATGCACTGTTCCTTCTTTACTGCATCCCACGCTACCTCACATTGACGAATTATCACAGAAATTGCGTGGCTATGAGTTACCATGGGTTCTATAACTTCTCCTTCTAAATCGAGTAAGGTTTCTATGGAAACGACAGTATTTTTTTTTGGGAAACGACTACCTCCTTTCCGATGCACTATTCCATCTTTACTGCATCCCTCGTTCCCTCACATTGACGAAATAACAAAGAAATTGCTTCGCTATGAAATAATGTGGGTTCGATGACTTCTCCTTCTAATTCGAGTAACGTTTCTATGGAAACGACAGGATTTTGTTTTGGGATACGAGTCTCCTTTCCGATGAACTATTCCTTCATTACTGCATCCCTCGCTCCCTCACATTGTGAAATTAACACAGAAATTGCGTCGCTATGAAATACTATAAGTTCTACGACCTCTCCTTCTAGATCGAGTATCGTTACTATGGAAACGACAGGATTTTCTTTTGGGATACGACTATCTCTTTTCCGATGCACTATTCCTTCTTTACAGGATCCCTCGCTCTCTGACATTGACGAATTATCACTGAAATTGCGTCGCTATGATATACTATGGGATCTATGATTACTCCTTCTAGATCGAGTAACGTTTCTATGGAAACGACAGGATTTTCTTTTGGGATACGACTATCTCCTTTCCGATGCACTATTCCTTCTGTACTGCATCCCCTGCTCCGTCACATTGACGAATTAACACAGATATTGCGTCGCTATGAATTACTATGTGTCCAATGACTTCTCCTTCTAAATAGAGTAACGTTTCTATGGAAACGACAGGATTTTCTTTTGGGATACGAGTATATCCTTTCCGATGCACTATTCCTACTTTAATGCATCCCTCGCTCACCCTCATTGACGAATTAACACAGAAATTGCGTCGCTATGAAATACTATGATTTCTATGACTTCTCCTTCTAAATCGAGTAACGTTTCTGTGGAGGAGACAAGATTTTTTTTGGGATACGTGTATCTCCTTTCCGAAGCACTATTCCTTCTTTACTGCATCCCTCGCTCCCTCACATTGACGAATTAACACATATATTGCGTCGCTATGAAATACTGTGGGTTTTACGACTTATCTTTCTGAATCGAGTAACGTTTCTACGGAAACGACAGAATTTTCTTTCTGGATACGAGTATCAACGTTCCTTTGCACCATACCTTCTTTACTGTACCCTCGCTCCTTCAATTTGACGAATTAACACAGAAATTAGGTCGCTATGAAATACTATGTGTTCAATGACTTCTCCATCCAAATCGAGTAACGTTATTATGGAAACGACAGGATTTCCTTTTGGGATACGAGTATCTCCTTCCGATGCACTATTCCTTCCTTACTGTTTCCCTCGCTCCCTCGCTTTGAATATTTAACACAGAAATTGCGTCGCTATGTAATACTATGGGTTCCATGACTTCTCCTTCAAAATCGAGTATCGTTTCTATGGAAACGATAGGATTTTCTTTTGGGATACGACTATCTCGTTTCCGATGCACTATTCCTTCTTTACAGGATCCCTCGCTCTCTCACATTGACGAATTAACACTGAAATTGCGTCGCTATGAAATACTACGGGTTCTATGACTGCTCCTTCTGAATCGAGTAACTTTTCAATGGAAACGACAGGATTTTCTTTTCTGATACGAGTATCTCCGTTCCTTTGCAGTATACCTTCTTTACTGTATCCCTCGCTCCCACAAATTGACGAATAAACACAGAAATTAGGTCGCTATGAAATACTAAGGTTTCTATGACTACTCCATCTAAATCGAGTAACGTTTCTACGGAAACGACAGGATTTTCATTTTGGAAACGAGTATCTTCTTTCCGATGCACTATTCCTTCTTTACTGCATCCCTAGTTTCCTCACGTTAACGAGTTAACACAGAAAATGTGTCGCTATGAAATACTACGGTTTCTATGACTACTCCTTCTAAATTGAGTAACGTTTCCATGGAAACTACAAGATTTTCTTGTGGGATACGAGTATCTCCTTTCCGATGAAATACTCCTTCTTTACTGCATCCCTCACTCCCTCACATTGACGAATTAACACCGAAATTGCTTCGCCTTGAAATACTATGGGTTCGGTGACGTCTCCTTCTAAATCGAGTATCGTTTCTATGGAAACTACAGAATTTACTTGTGGGATACGAGTATCTCCTTTCCGGTGCACTAAACTTTCTTTACTACATCCCTCGCCCCTCACATTGACGAATTAACACAGAAATTGCCTCGCTATGAAATACTTTGTGATCTATGACTTCTCCTTCTAAATTGAGTAACGTTACTATGGGAACGACAGGATTATCTTTTGGGTAACGAGTATCTCCGTTCCTAAGTACTAAAACTTCTTTACCGCATCCCTCGCTACCTCACATTGACGAATTAACACAGAAATTACGTCGCTATGAATTACTATGGGTTCTACGACTACTCCTTCTAAATTGAGTAACGTATCTATTTAAACGACAGGATTTTCTTCTGAGATACGAGTATCTCCTTTCCGATGAACTATTCCTTCTTTACTGCATCCCTCGCTCCCTCACATTGACGAATTAACACCGAAATTGCGTCGCTATGAAATACTGTGGGTTCTATGACTTCTCCTTCAAAATCGAGTATCGTTTCTATGGAAACGGTAGGATTTTCTTCTGGGATACGACTATCTCTTTTCCGATGCACTATTCCTTCTTTACAGGATCCCTCGCTCTCTCACATTGACGAATTAACACTGAAATTGCGTCGCTATGAAATACTACGGGCTCTATGACTGCTCCTTCTAAATCGAGTAACGTTTCAATGGAAACGACAGGATTTTCTTTTGGGATACGAGTATCTCCGTTCCTTTGCACTATACCTTCTTTACTGTATATCTCGCTCCCTCAAATTTACGAATAAACACAGAAATTAGGTCGCTATGAAATACTAAGTTTTCTATGACTACTCCATCTAAATCGAGTAACGTTTCTACGGAAAAGACAGGATTTTCATTTGGGAAACGAGTATCTTCTTTCCGATGCACTAAACCTTCTGTACTGCATCCCTAGTTTCCTCACGTTAACGAGTTAACACAGACAATGTGTCGCTATGAAATACTATGGTTTCTATGACTACTCCCTCTAAATTGAGTAACGTATCCATGCAAACGACAGGATTTTCTTGTGGGATACGAGTATCTCCTTTCCGATGAACTATTCCTTCTTTACTGGATCCCTCGCTCCCTCACATTGACGAATTAACACAGATATTCCGTCGCTATGAAATACTATGAGTTCTATGACTTCTCCTTCTAAATTGAGTATCGTCTCTATGGAAAAGACTGGATTTTCTTTTGGGATACGACTATCTCTTTTCCGATGCACTATTCCTTCTTTACTTATTCCCTCGCCCCTCACGCAGACGAAATGACACAGAAATTGCCTCGCTATGAAATACTATGGGTTCTATGACTTCTCCTTCTACATTGCGTAACGTTTCAATGGAAACGACAGGATTATCTTTTGGGTAATGAGTATCTTCGTTCCTATGTACTATAACTTCTTTACTGCATCCCTCACTTCCTCACATTGACGAATTAACACAGAAATTACGTCGCTATGAAATACTATGGGTTCTATGTCTACTCCTTCTAAATTGAGTAACGTTTCTATGGAAACGACAGGATTTTCTTGTGGGATACGACTAACTCCTTTCCGATGCACTATTCCTTCTTTACTGCATCCCTCGCTCCCTCACATTGACGATTTAACACAGAATTTGCCTCGCTATGAAATACTATGTGTTCTATGACTTCTCCTTCTAAATTGAGTAACGTTACTATTGAAACGACATCATTTTCTTTTGGGATACGAGTATCTCCGATCCTTTGCACTATACCTTCTTTACTGTACCCCTCGCTCCCTCAAATTGACGAATTAACACAGATATTAAGTCCTTATGAAATACTAAGTGTTCTATAACCACTCCTTCTAAAACGAGTAACGTTTCTATGGAATCGACAGGATTTTCTTTCGAGTTAGGAGTATCCCCTTACCGGTGCACAATTCCTCCTTTACTGCATCCCTCGCTCCCTCACACTGATGAATTAACACAGTAATTGCGTCGCTATGAAATACTATGGGTTCTTTAACATCTCACTCTAAATTGAGTAAGGTTTCTATGGAAACGAGAGGATTGGTTTTTGGGATACGACTATCTCCATTCTGTTGCACAATTCCATCTTTACTGCATCCCTCGCTCCCTCACATTGACGAATTAACATAGATATTGCGTCGCTATGAAATACTATGGGTTCTATGACTTCTCCTTCTAAATGGAGTATCGTCTCTATGGAAAGGACAGGAATATCTTTTGGGTAAGGAGTACCTTCGTTCCTATGTACTATAACTTCTTTACTGCATCCCTCGCTCCCTCAAATTGACGAATTAACACCGAAATTGCATCGCTATGAAATACTATGGGTTCTATGACTTCTCCTTCTACATGGAGTATCGTCTCTATGGAAAGGACAGGAATATCTTTTGGGTAAGGAGTACCTTCGTTCCTATGTACTATAACTTCTTTACTGCATCACTCGCTTCCTCACATTGACGAATTGACACAGAAATTACGTCGCTATGAAATACTATGGGATCTACGTCTACTCCTTCTATATCGAGTAACGTTTCTATGCATACGAAAGGATTTTATTGTGGGTTTCGAGTATCACCTTTCCGATGCACTATTCCTTCTTTACTGCATCCCTCGCTCCCTCACATTGACGAATCAACACAGAATTGGCGTTACTATGAAACACTATGGGTTCTATGACTTCTTCTTCTAAATCGAGTAACGTTTCTATGGAAACGAAAGGATTTTTCTTTGGGATACGACTATCTCTTCTCCGATGCACTATTCCTTCTCTACAGGGTCCCTCGCTCTCTCACATTGACGAATTAACACAGCAATTGCGTCGCTATGAAATACTATGGGTTCTATGACATATACATCTAATTCGAGTGACGTCTCAATGGAATCGACAGGGTTTTGTTTTGGGATACGAGTTTCTCCTTTCCGGTGCACTATTCCTTCTTTACTGCATCCATCGTTCATACACATTGACGAATTAACACAGATGTTGCGTCGCTATGCAATACTACGGGTTCTAAGACTTCTCCTTTTAAATCGAGTAACGTTTCTATGGAAACGACAGGATTTTCTTTTGGGACACGAGTATCTCCGTTCCTTTGCACTATCCCTTCTTTACTGTATCCCTTGCTTCCTCAAATTGACGTATTAACACTGAAATTAGAGCGCTATGAAATACAACGCGATCTATGACTACTCCTTCTTAATCGAGTAACGTTCCTATGGAAACGACAGGATTTTCTTTTGGGAAACGAGTATCTCCTTTCCGATGCACTATTCCTTCTTTACTGCATCCCTCGCTCCCTCACATTGACGATTTAACACAGAAATTGCGTCACTATGAAATACTGTGGGTTCTATGACATCTCCTTCTAAATCGAGTAATGTTTCTATGGAAGCGACAGGATTTTCTTTTGGGATACGAGTATCTCCTTTCTGATGCACTATTCCTTCTTCACTGCATCCCTCGTTCCCTCACATTGACGAATTAACACAGAAATTGCGTCGCTATGAAATACTATGGGTTCTATGTCTTCTCCTTCTAAATCGAGTAACGTTATTATAGAAACAACAGAATTTTCTTTTGGGATACGAGTATCTCTTTTCCGATGCACTATTCCTTCTTTACTGCATCCCTCGCTCCCTCACATTGACGAGTTGACACTGAAATTGCGTCGCTATGAAATACAATGGGTTCTATGACTTCTGCTTCTAAATCTAGTAACGTTTCTATGGAAATGACAGGATTTTCTTTTGGGATACGAGTATCTCCTTTCTGATGCACTATTCCTTCTTCACTGCATCCCTCGTTCCCTCACATTGACGAATTAACACAGATATTGCATCGCTATGAAAAACTATGGGTACTATGACATCTCCTTCTAAATCGAGTAACGTTTCTATGAAAACGACAGGATTTCCTTTTGGGATACGACTATCTCCTTCCCCATGCACTATTCCTTCTTTACAGTTTCCTTAGCTCCCTCACATTAACGAATTAACACAGAAACTGCGCTGCTATGAAATACTATGGGTTCTATGACAACTCTTTCCAACTCGAGTAACGTTACTATGGAAACGACAGGATTTTCTTTTGGGATACGAGTTCTCCTATCCGATGCACTATTGCTTTACCACAGCATCCCTCGCTCTCTCTATTGACGAATTAACTCAGAAATTGCGTCGCTATGAAATACTATAGGTTCTATGACTTCTCCTTCTAAATCGAGTAATGTTTCTATGGAAGCGACAGGATTTTCTTTCGGGATACGAGTATCTAATTTCCTTTACACTATACCTTCTTTACTGCATCCCTCGCTCCCTCACATTGACGAAATAACACAGAAATTACGTCGCTATGAAATACTATGGGTTCTATGATTAATCCATCTAAATCGAGTAACGTTTCAATGGAAACGAGAGTATTTTCTTTTGGGACACGAGTATCTCCTTTCCGATGCACTATTCCTTCTTTCCTGATCACCCGCTCCCTCACATCGACGAATTAACACAGAAATTGCGTCGCTATGAAATACTATGTGTTCTATGAACCCTCCTTCTAAGTGGAGTAACGTTTCAGTGGAAACGACAGGATTTTCTTTTGGGACACGTGTATCTCCTTTCCGATGCACTATTCCTTCTTTACTGCATCCCTCGCTTCCTTAAACTGACGAAATAACACAGAAATTGCATCGCTATGAAATACTATGGTTTCTATGACTTCTCCTTCTAAATCGAGTGACGTTTCTATGGAAACGATAGGATTATCTTTTGGGATACGACTATCTTCTTTCAGATGAACTACTCCTTCTGTACTGCATCCCTCGCTCCCTCACATTGACGAATTAACACAGAAATTGCGTCGTTATGAAATACTATGGGTTCTATGAATTCTAATCCTATACCGAGTAACGTTTCTAGTGAAACGACATAATTTCCTTTTGCGATACGTTTATCACCTCTTCGATGCACTGTTCTTTCAGTACTGCCTCCCACGCCCCCTCACATCGACGACTAAACATAGAGAAATTGCGTCGCGATGATATACTATGGGCTCTATGACTCCTCCATCTAAATCGAGTAACGTTTCAATGGAAACTACAGGATTTCATTTCGGGATAAGACTACCTCCTTTCCGAAGCGATATTCCTTCTATACTGCATCCCTCGCTCCTTCACACTGACGAATTAACACAGAAATTGCGTCGCTATGAAATACAATGGGTTCTATCACCTCTCCTTCTAATTCGAGTAACGTTTCAATGGAACGAACGGATTTTCTTTTGGGATACGAGTATCTCCTTTTCGATGCACTACTCCTTCTTTACTGCATGCCTCGCTCCGTCACATTGACGAATTAACACAGAAATTGCGTTGTTATGAAATACTATGGATTCTATGACATCTCCTCCTTAATCGAGTAAGGTTTCTATGGAAACGACTGAATTTTCATTTGGGATACGAGTATCTCCGTTCCGATGCCCTACTCCTTCTTAACTGCATTCCTCGCTCCCTCACACTGACGAATTAACTCAGAAATTGGATCGCTATGAAATACTATAGTTACTATGACACCTCCTTCTAAATCGAGTAACGTTTCTGTGCATACGATTGGATTTTCTTTTGGGATACGAGTATCTCCTTTCCGATGCACTACTCATTCTTAACTGCATCCGTCCCTACCTCACACTGACGAAACAACACAGAAATAGCATCGCTATGAAATACAATAGGTAGTATGACATCTCCTTCTGAATCGAGTAACGTTTCTGTGGATACGACAGGATTTTCTTTTGGGATACGACAATCTCCTTACCGATGCACTAATTTTTCTTTACTGCATCCCTCGCTGTCTCACATTGTCAAATTAACACAGAAATTGCGTCGCTATGAAATACTATGGGTTCTATGACTTCTCCTTCTAAATCGAGTAACGTTTCTATGGCAACGACAGGATTTTCATTTGGGATACGAGTATCTCGTTGCCGATGCACTATTCCTTCTATACTGCATCCCTCCCTCCCTCACATTGACGAATTAACTCAGAAATTACGTCGCTCTTAAATACTATGGGTTCTATGACTTCTCCTTCTAAATCGAGTAACGTTTCTATGTAAACGTCGGGATTATCTTTTGGGACACGATTAACTCCATGCCGAGGCACCATTCCATTTTTACCGCGTCCCTCGCTCCCTCACATTGACGAATTAAAACAGAAATTCCTTCGCTAAGAAGTACCATGGGTTCTATGACTTCTCCTTCTAAATCGAGTAACGTATCTATGGAAGCGACAGGATTTCTTTTGGGATACGACTATCTCGCTTCCGATGCATTATTCCTTCCTTACTGCATCCCTCGCTCCCTCACATTGACGAATTATCGCAGAAATTGATCGCTATGAAATACTGTGGGTTCTATGACATCCCCTTCTAAATCGAGTAACTTTTCTGTGGAGACGACAGGATTTTCTTTTGGGATACGAGTATTTCCTTTCCGATTCACTATTCCTTCTGTACTGCATCCCTCGCTCCCTCACATTGACGAATTAAAACAGAAATTGATCGCTATAAAGTACTATGGGTTCTATGACTTCTCCTTCCAACTCGAGTAATGTTTCAATGGAATCGACAAGATTTTCTATTGGGATACGTCTATATCCTTTCCGATGGACTATTCCTTCTATACTGCATCCCTCGCTCCGCCACATTGACGAATTATCACAGAAATTCCGTCGCAATGAAATACTATGGGTTCTATGACATCTCCTACTAAATCGATTAACGTTTTTATGGAATCGACAGGATTTTCTTTTGAGATACAAGTATCTCCTTCCGGTGCACTATTCCTTCTTTACCGCATCCATTCCTCTCGCATACTGACGAATTAACACAGAAATTGCGTCTATATGAAATACTATGGGTGCTATGACATCTCCTTCTAAATCGGGTAAAGTTTCAATGGAAACGACAGGATTTTCTTTTGGGATACTAGTGTCTCCTTTCCGATGCACTATTCGTTCTTTGCAGCATCCCCCGCTCCCTCACATTGACGAATTAACACAGTAATTGCGTTGCTATCAGAAACTATGGGTTCCATGACATCTCCTTCCAACTCGAGTAACATTTTAATGGAAACGAAAGGATTTTCTATTGGGATACGACTATATCCTTTCCGATGCACTATTCCTTCTTTACTGCATCCCTCGCTCCTTCGCATTGACGAATTAACACAGAAATTCCGTCGCAATGAAGTACTATGGGTTCTATGACTTCTCCTTCTAAATCGAGTAACGTTTCTATATAAACGACAGGATTTTCTTTTGGGATACGGGTATCTCCTTTCGGATGCATTACGCCATCTTAACTGCATCCCTCGCTCCCTCTCACTGACGAATTATCTTAGAAATTGCGTCGCTATGAAATACCATGGTTACTATTACATCTCCTAAATCGAGTAACGTCTCTATGGATACGACAGAATTTTCTTTTGGGATACGACTATCTCCTTACCGATGCACTATTTCTTCTCTACTGCATCCCACGCTCCCTCACATTGACAATTTAACACAGATATGGCGTCGCAATGAAATACTATGGGTTCTATGACTTCTCCTTTCATATCGAGTAACTTTTCAATGGAAACGACAGGATTTTCTTTAGGGATACGAGTATCACCTTTCCGATGCACTAATCCTTCTTTACTGTATCCCCTGCTCCGTCACATTGACGAATTAACACAGAAATTTCGTCTATATGAAATACTATGGGTTCTATGACATCTCCTTCTAAATCGGGTAAAGTTTTAATGGAAACGACAGGATTTTCTTTTGGGATACTAGTGTCTCCTTTCCGATGCACTATTCGTTCTTTGCAGCATCCCCCGCTCCCTCACAGTGACGAATTAACACAGAGATTGCGTTGTTATGAAATACTATGGGTTCTATGACACCTCCATCTAAATCGAGTAACGTTTCTATGGGAACGACAAGATTTTCTTTTGGGATACAACTATATCCTTACCGATGCACTATTCCATCTTTAATGCATCCCTCGCTCCCTCACATAGACGAATTAACACAGAGATTGCGTCGCTATGAAAAACTATGGGTTCTATGCCTTCTCCTTCTGAATGGAGTAACGTTTCTATGGAAACGACAGGATTTTCTTTTGGGATACGACTATCTGCTTTCCGATGCACTATTCCTTCTTTACCGCTTCCCTCGCTCCCTCACATTGACAAATTAACACAGAAATAGCGTTCCTATGAAATACTATTGGTTCAATGACATTTCTTTCCACCTAGAGTAACGTTTCAATGGAAACGACAGTAATTTCTTTTGGGATACGACTGTCTCCTTTACGATGCACTATTCCTTTTTTACTGTATCCCTCGCTCCCTCACATTGCCGAATTGACACCCAAATTCAGTCGCTATGAATTACTATGGGTTCTATGACTTCTCTTACTAAATCGAGTAACTTTTCCATGGAAACGACAGGATTTTCTTTTGGGATACGAGTATCTCCTATCCGATGCACTAATTCTTCTTTACTGCATCCCTCGCTCCGTCACATTGACGAATTAACACAGAAATTGCGTTGTTATGTAATACTATGGGTTCTATGACATCTCCTTCTAAATCCAGTACCGTTTCTATATAAACGACAGGATGCATTACTCCATCTTAACTGCATCCCTCGCTCTCTCACACTGACGAATTAACTTAGAAATTGCGTCGAAATGATATACCATGGTTACTATGGACTTCTCCTTCTAACTCGAGTAGCGTTTCTATGGAAACGACAGGATTTTCTTTTTGGATACGAGTATCTCCTTTCCGATGCACTATTCCCTCTGTACTGCATCCCTCGCTACCTCACATTGACAAATTAACACAGAAATTGCGTCGCTATGAAATACTATGGGTTCTATGACTCCTCCTTCTAAATCGAGTAACGTTCCCATGGATACGACAGGACTTTCTTTTGGGATACGAGTATCTCCTTTCCGATGCACTATTCCCTCTTTAGTGCATCCCACGCTACCTCTCATTGACGAATTAACACAGATATTGCGTCGCTATAAATAACTATGGGTCTATGGCTTCTCCTTCTAAATCGAGTAACCTTTCTATGGAAACGACAGGATTTTCTTTGGGGATACGACTATCTGCTTTCCCATGCACCATTCCTTCTTTACTGCATCCCTCGCTCCCTCACATTGACGAATTAGCACAGAAATTGAGTTGCTATGAAATACTATCGGTTCTATGACAACTCTTTCCAACTCGAGTAACGTTTCTATGGAAACGACAGGAATTTCTTTTGGGATACGACTATCTCCTTTACGATGCACTATTCCTTCTTTACTGTATCCCTGGCTCCCTCACATTGACGAATTAACACCGAAACTCCGTCGCTATGAATTACTATGAGTTCTATGGCTTCTCTTTCTAAATCGAGTATCGTTTCTATGGAAACGACAGGATTTTCTTTTAGGATACGAGTATCTCCTTTCCGATGCACTATTCCTTCTTTACTGCATCCCTCGCTCCGTCACATTGACGAATTAACACAGAAATTGCGTTGTTATGTACTGCTATGGGTTCTATGACATCTCCTTCTAAATCGAGTAACGTTTCTATGGAAACGACAGGATTTTCTTTTGGGATACGCCTATCCCCTTTCTGTTGCACTATACCTTCTTTACTGCATCCCTCGCTCCCTCACATTGACCAATTATCACAGAAATTCCGTCGCAATGAAATACTATGTGTTCTAGGACTTATCCTTCTAAATGAAGTAACGTTTCTATGGAAACGACAGGATTTTCTTTTGGTATACGAGTATCTCCTTTGCGATGCACTCCTTCTTTACTGCATCCCTCACTCCGTCACATTGACGAATTAACACAGAAATTGCGTTGCTATGAAATACTATGGGATCTATGACATCTCCTTCTAAATCGAGTAACATTTCTATGGAAACGACAGGATTTTGTTTTGGGATACGAGTATCTCCTTTCCGATGCACTATTCCTTCTTATGTGCAATCCACCCCCCCTCCCCCCCCCACACTGACGAATTAACACAGAAATTGCGTCGCTATGAAATACTATGGGTTCTATGACATCTTCTACATCCAGTAAGGTTTCTATGGAGACGACAGGATTTTCTTTTGGGATACGACTTTCTCCTTACCGAAGCACTATTCCCTCTTTACTGCATCTCTCGCTCCCTCACTTTGACAAATTAACACAGAAATTGCGTCGCTGTGAAGTACTATGGGTTCTGTGGACTCCTCCTTCTAAATCGAGTAACGTTCCCATGGAAACGACAGGATTTTCTTTTGGGATACGAGTATCTCCTTTCCGAAGCACTATTCCCTCTTTACTGCATCCCTCGCTCCCTCACATTGACGAATTACCACAGATAATGCGTCGCTATAAAAAACTATGGGTTCTATGGCGTCTCCTTCTAAATCGAGTAACGTTTGTATGGAAACGACAGGATTTTCTTTTGGGATACGACTATCTCCTTTCCGATGCACTATTCCTTCTTTACTGCATCCCTCGCTCCCCGACATTGACGAATTAACACAGAAATTGCGTTTCCATGAAATAATATGGGTTCTATGACAACTCTTTCCTACTCGGGTAACGTTCCTATGGAAACGACAAAATTTTCTTTTTGGGATACGAGTTATATTGAATTATATAAAGTTATTGCGAGAATATCTTTATATCTATATTACTGACTGATGAATATATGTGAATGCAGCTTGCCGCTAACTTGGTGTAATGTTTTGTCTGTACAGAGGTGTATCCGTCGCCTTTATTACCCCTTCACTCTCACACATGAATCGGTACAATAAAGTTAGGGCCGCCTGTTTTGTCTTTAGGCTGATCCGTGATAAGACAGGCAAACAATTATACTAATGGAGGATTCTGAGTATTTTCTCGAATTTCATTCGCTCTCTCTCTCTCTCTCTGTCTCTCTCTCTCTCTCTCTCTCTCTCTGTCCTTTATCTATGTACAGTTTTAAATATAATATTTCATTTACGTGAAATCAGCCCAATGGAATCTCTGGTGCAGAACTTCGTCTTAATATTCAGCGGCTGGCTTGCTGGAAAAGATCCTTACATTTGTTATTATTGTTAAGCGCTGCATTCAGTTGGGAAAATCGATCGTTTGAACAATTCGTTCATTTTACGACAGATTTAGAATTTCAAATGTGGACGAAGCCTTTTTGGACGATTTTATAAAAACTCGGTGACTGCAGTGTCTCTTCGTCACAGCTGAAACTTCCCCACTAATTACAGGGCCAAGGCGATCGTCAATGATTCAGACAAAGAACTCATTCGTCATTCACTCTAGAATAAAAGGGTCACAAACCTTATTTCTGAGGAAAATTGTATATTCAATCCATCTCCATTACATGTTCCGTTTTCTGTTGATTCCAAGTCTTACTTAATTTGCGTTTACAGTCTTTCTCTCTCTTCAAATAACCCGCTAGTGGCTCAAACGTTAATAGCTCGCTTTAGCGAGAAGAAAAGCAAATATGTCTCTATTAGAAGCCCGTCAATTTTTCATCAGATATTTCCGAAGCTGTCCTTCTTACTTGTCTCTAATAGGCATGGAGAATACATATATGTATCTTTGTTATTCCAAAGAATAAACGTACTAGAAAAATACCTTGGCGTTGACGAGCTGTCGGCGCATATATTACTAGAAAAACCGATCAGATACTTTTCAAAAGTAAATAGATGTGGATGATTTGATTGACCATTATTAATTATTGCGTGGTAGAGGGTAATTTTCCGTGGGGAGATTACAATGCCCCTCGCAGCGAGCGAAGTTTGTGAGCTCAATTTTGATTTACCGAACACACTTCGCCAGCTATCTATTAGTGTGGATAACCCGGAAGTGATGATTGTCAGTCCTCCGACTGTAAAAGAATATTATGTTTAAGACAGACGAAGAAAAGAAATGTTGAAAACAGAAGAAATGGAGAGACAGGTACCGCGGCTGTATTGCTTTTACGTGCATTAGGTGTTATGTTTGCTGTGCACAACCAAGGAAGATGATCTTTCATGAAACTGTTATCAGGGTCTACCCATTCGGGAACTATCTTAAGCAGGGAAACCTTGGAAAACCTCTTAAGCCTAGACCCCTAGCCTACGGTACATAGAAGATAGGAAAGCCTATAGAAGAAAAGAAAATAATTTTGAAATAGATCTCTAAGGGAAAGACAGGGATCAATTTATATCACGATTTGGAGAAGAGTGATTTGTGCCTCTAGCAAAAAAAAAAAAAAAAAAAAAAAAAAAAAAAAAAAAAAAAAAAAAAAAAAAAAAAAAAAAAAAACATTTTACAATAAATAACGTGAATTTTCGTTATACAATCTTGTTCCTAGGACAATATCTTGCGGTGCTAAAACTCCCCCGGGTCTTGCATGTCCCCGACGTCCAAATTTGTAGTCGGTCTTCTACGCGGCCCACTTTGTAGTCGGTCTTCTACGCGGCCCACAATGGGAAGAGTAGAAGGGACAGGGATACTCGAATTCACATGTAACATTCATTCCAAAAGAATTAGCAATGACCAAAAGGGAAACTCTTCCTGTAAGAGAACTGGTTATTTTGCACCGTCCAAGATTCTCCTTTTTGAAAGCAAAATCCTTATGGCTTCATGCATCCTTTTTGTTACGACGTACCTCAAGGAATTTAGCCATTAACTAATGATGCTGCCAAAAGCATCATCATATTTACCCTCGTTTGAATACTCTTTATGACTTTGCATCCCCACTTGTGCTTATAAGTCCAAAAGTTCTGACACATTTTCTATCACTGATTTGTTCTTCGTAATTCAAAGGATTCATGCAACTTACAATAGATTTTGGATTCAAATCATCGAATAATGGAAAGTGTAGTTCATTTTATACAAAGACATAATCCATCATTTCCTTGAAAAGTCATATAATTTATCTATACTCAAAAACTTTTTATTCTAAATACATATATTTCTCCGCTTGATTGCTGTAATGTAAAAGTTATTAGCATTGAGGAATGTGGATTCACTTCTTTCATTTATTCTCTGATTCATACGGCATTCATACATGCACATATATGGAAATGGATTTTTCAAACAAAATTCCCAAACAAACACGAACCATTAAATAACTACTAATTCTATGAATATTACTTTCTTTAGTCATTCATTAATAAATTAAAAACTCTTAACTTCTAATTATAACACCCTTTCTTTTTAAAGTTCAACATGAATCAGTTTACCCTCGCGTTTGATGCGAGTCTCTTACCAAGCATACCTGTGTCGTCTATATCCATTTTAACTCTCGCGCCGACGTCAACTGTTTTTCGCGGGAAATTATCTTTGCGGCGTTAACCGTCACTCACGATTCACTGCCACAACACATCCCTTCACACGTTTACACATGTAAGCGTTCACATGAGATTATATATGAATCTTCACTCGAACCTCTTTAGATTATTCAGCGTCATTGGCGGGAAACATTTCATTCTTCTTGAAGGTCAGTTAGATCCTTTATAAATCTTGATGACATTAGCAATGCTAAAGTTCCATGTTCACCCAAACCACAGGTGAAGCGTATCTCCACTATCTACTTTACAACACTCGATTGTAATAGTTAGTCACTATTTCTATAATCTATGTCACTGATCAACTGTTTCAATTTAAAGTTTTCTAACACTACACACACAGTTCATCTCTGTCACTCGCAACACCATTCCTCCCTATCTTCTAATGTTCATTAAATTTTTTCAAGTCGTTATGGGAAAATAACCCTTTTATTTTGTTCGATCCCGGGTATGCTAACAGATATGCCCCAGGATTCGGAATTTGTAGGATAATGTATGGGCCAGTATATAGTAACTCCCATTTCTTTATACTTTTCTTTATTAAGGATGATTTGGTATGTCTTTTGACTAGTACCTTCTCTCCGACATGGTATATCTGTACCCTCTTGATTAATTTGTCATATTGTTGTTTTCTCTGATCAGCCTTTTTCGTCATATTTATGATGGCTTGTCTTATTTTTTCTTCCCAAGGCATCTCAGTTTCCTGAGTTTTGGGCATATGGTCAGTCCAGAAGTTTTCCTCTTTTGCTTCGAACATCAATTCACGAGGTGTATATCCAGTTGAGGAGTGGGGCATGTTATTGTATATCTGCTCAAACTCTTCCACATGATTTGCCCACGCAGTCTGCTTATTATGGCAATACGTCCTCATAAATCGATTGAATTCTCTAAAAATTCTCTCAACCAAATTGCCTTGTGGGTGGTAAAACGATGTTAGTATGTGTTTCACACCGACTTGAGACAAAGTCTGTTTCCATCGGAGTCCCGTGAATATTTTAGCATTGTCTGTTATGATCGCCTTAGGTGTACCAACATGTGGAAGATAATCCCTTATCAATCTTAATACAATTACTTTGGCTGTAGCCGCCTTTATCGGGTATAGCTTTACGTATTTCGTACACACATCGAGAAATGCCAACACATATTTAACACCACCTCTTGAAGTAGGTAACGGTCCACACAGATCGCACGAAATTAATTCTTTTGGTTCTTGGACTAATATAGAGCATAATGGGTGCTTAGTCCCTTTTGAATCTGGCTTTGTTTTTTGACAGATTATGATCTCTTTAAGACCTCATGCACTCTGCGCTTTATGTTGGGAAAATAACAGTACCCACTTATCTTGTCTGCACATTTTGTCGCACCGAAATGTCCCCAGGTTAAATGAGTGAACCATACAAGTTTCTCTATTTGCGCCTCAGGTATACAAACACACCAACGGACTTTGTTTGGCCTTCCACAGCGGAAAAATAATACGCCATTTACCAGCTTGTAATAATTTGCCATCTGATCCGAAGGTTGCTGTTGTAACCTTTGAATGACACTTCCCCATTGAGCATCTCTTTTCTGTAACTGGGCCATATGCGCACTCAAATTGACGTAGTACGTCTTAAATGGATTTTCCTGCAGCAGCAATACAGGGAATTCTGAGTTATTATTTACTTCAATCTCTTTGGTTAAACCCTGCGGTGACCTTGATAGAGCGTCAGCAATAATGTTTTGCTGCCCTGAGACATGTACGATCTTAAATTGGTATTGTTGTAGAGCGAGAGTCCATCTAGCCAATCTGGGGTGTAACAGTTTACACGTTTGTAAAAACGTTAATGATTGATGATCGCAATATACGATAGTCTTTGACCCATATAGATAATAATGAAATTTTTTAAATCCCCAGACGACCGCAGGAGCGTCTAATTCTGTCGTCGTGTAAGTTCGTTCACAGTTGGACAAAACACGACTAGCAAACGCAATAGGACAGAAGGTGAGTTGTCCATTTATCTTGCGTACTTGGAAAAGGCACGCTCCAAGACCCACATTCGACGAATCTGTTGACAAGTGAAATTCTTCTTGCATGTCCGGATGGTACAAAAGCGGTGCATTTACTAATTGCTTCTTTATCTCTTCGAATGCTTCTTGACACTCTAATGTCCAGAGCCAGGGCACATCCTTCTTCAGCAAACTATTTAGAGCTGCTGCGTTCATGGCCTGATTTGTTATAACTCTTCTAAAAAATGAGGCAAGACCCATAAACCCTTTTAATTGCCTCCTATTTCTGGGTGTTGGAAACTTACTAATCGCAGTTAGCTTCCCCTTGGTTGGTAAAATTCCCTTTGCGTCAATTATATGCCCCAGGAACTTGATTCTGTTTAGTGCAAAATGGGATTTCTGTAGGTTAGCAGTTATTCCCATGGGTTTGAACCCGACTCAGTAAGGTAATACGCTCCTCCCAAGTCTTCGATGCTATAAGCAAATCATCAACAAACACTGTTATCGTGCTTCTTAGTTCTGGGCCTAGTGCATAATCTAGAGCTGCTATAAAGATTCCAGCACTAATGTTGAGTCCGAAAGGAACTACAGTATATTGGTAACTTCTTCCGGAATAAATGAAAGCCGTATATTTCCTTGATAACTCATCCAGCTTGACTTGCCAATAAGAACTCCGCAAATCAATGCTCGTCAAGTATTGGACATCCTGGAACCGTTGTATAAGTTCGTCTATGTTTTCCGGATGTGTTCTCACTGGAATTATGATTTTATTTATTTCTCTGGCGTCGAGTACCGGTCTCACAGTCCCATTTGCTTTTGGCACGACCAACAATGGGGAGCAGTATGGGCTTGTAGAGGGTTCGATCAAACCCCATTTCAACATGCGATCTATTTCTTTTTGAACTTGAGCCTTTAACCTCCAGGGAACAGGATAGAAAGTTCTACAATACGTTTCGTGCGGCTTAACGTAGAGATGGCATATGTATCCCTTAATAACTCCTGGCCTTTCGTCAAACACGTTTTCATACACTAATAATAATTCTTTGAGCTGCTTCTTCTGCTCTTCAATAATGCAGTCGGATTCATTTAACTTCTCATACACTAATTGACCGAAGTCTCCTTTGACTTGGAACTCATTAATTACGTGCTGTTTAGAATTTTGTGCCGTCCTGATTACTTGCACACTGATCCCACTATTATATTTTCTGGTAAGGCTTTCTTATTTCAACAAGTCCAGCTCAATTTCTTGTTTATTTACATTTAACCAAATTTTTCCTGTTTTAAAATCTATTCTGCATCCGTATTAGCGTAGGCTGTCGACTCTGATAATGCAGTCTACCACCAAATTTTTCACAACAAGGAATGTGCTTAATATTGCAACATTTCCGGCTTCTACACTAAGTAGTGACTGCACTTATACATTAGTCGATCTAGCCGCAGCGGCGCCTATTATTCTGCAATTTTGAACTGGAAAAATTGGTACTCGTCTTATATTTCTGATCTTGTTGAATAGAGCCTCCGAAACAACATTTGTGGTTGCAGCTGTGTCTACAACCGCCACTATAGGTACAGTCTCCAAAATGACTTGCACTTCGGCTACTGCCACCTGTTCCTTATCCTCATCTTTGGGTTCTAAGTCCTCGGTCAATTCATCTGCCAGTAATCGTCCATCATTATACGTTAGCATGGGTACACATATCCTGTTGCCCCTCAACCAATTGTTGACCGCTCCTCCGGGGCACGAGTGGGTCCTTACAAGTTTGTTGGATTTTGATTCGCCTGGTGGTTGACATCGTCCGTCACTTCGGTAATTACCGGTTGATTCGCAGATGTACGTCCCCACTGATGTTGGTTATTTGAGTTCATTCCCCCCGGTTGATTTCACTTTCTATTACTGTTATTGTTCCAGGCTTGAGGTCTGAAATTCCTTTCGTTCCCCCACACGGAATTGTATCTTTTCCCATTCCTGTTGTTCCTTGGATAGCCCCTCGCAAGACTATTGCCGGTATTACTATTGAGATTTTGAGGGGTTTCTCCACTATTTAACGATCTCTGTGCATTCCCTTGCCTACCATTTGGCGGAGGTTCTATCTCCCTATATTGGAATCTGTTATTACGGGCTTTCTGGTTGTTCTCTTCGATAATATCTATATGGTCTAACGTCGTGAGGAACGACTCCAAGTCTTTATCGTTGCCGTAAATTAATTGATTCCGGTTGCTAGTTGGTAGTCTTGCCTTATGTATGTTTATTATGTCTGGCAAGGGCATAGGTCTATCCCAGTATCTAGTTTTATTTATATATTTTTCAAAATACTTCCTAAGGCTTCCTTTTGAAAAGGAGAAAGGCTCTGGGTAGAGCACCTCCTGCCTTAGGCGTTCCTGTACCCCTTCTGACCAGATCTTTGCTAAAAACGCCTTCTCAAAATCGTCATATGTCGAGCAAACAGAAGTCATGTCCGAGGCCCAGATCGCCCCCGAACCTTGTATATATCCTGTAACGAAACTGATCTTCTACCACTCCGACCAATTTTTGGGTAGCACTCCTCTGAAACTTCGAATAAAAACAATTGGATGGACCCCCCTTTTGTCAGTGTTAAAAATCTGGAATTGTCGATGCTTTATCATATTTTCTTCGGCATGGCAACGGCTTTCGTAATCTCCGTTAGATAAGACTTCACGCGAACAACTAGCTCGTGGCAATTTAATGTTTGAGTTACTTACACGAGTCGGTATCGTATGCGAATGTGCAGTAACTGGCTCTATAGTCGCTGCCAACTTCTGCTGCTGGCCTGTATTCATTTGTTCTGAGCCTTGTTGTGAAACGCGCATCGACGCTTCTATCGTTTGTTTCCAATGCTCTAAATCAACACCTAACTGCTGTCGCACTTCCTCAAGTCCTTTCACAAACAAACTCTCTTCCCGTTTGCCAGATAAACTCTGGAATGCTGCTTTAACATTTTGCTCAACGTTTTCACACATTAGCCTTTTGTTTCTAATGTGATTTCGGATAATTTACCCATTAATACATTAATTTGGTGGTCTACAACGTCTTGACGTTCTGTCAGATGTTCAACACTTTCCTTTAGGTTAGTCTGCGTACGTGCCAATTCAGGAAGTTGGCCGGCCGAAGTGGCCGTGCGGTTAAAGGCGCTGCAGTCTGGAACCGCAAGACCGCTACGGTCGCAGGTTCGAATCCTGCTTCGGGCATGGATGTTTGTGATGTCCTTAGGTTGGTTAGGTTTAACTCGTTCTAAGTTCTAGGGGACTAATGACCTCAGCAGTTGAGTCCCGTAGTGCTCAGAGCCATTTTTGTCAGGAAGTTGCGCAATTGCACATGACATGGCATCTTGCTTTTGTACTAATTGCGGAACCATTTCCACCTGTTCCCGTACGGTATCTATCGTAATAGCCACATACTCCTTCATTTCTACACGTACGCGGTGAGTAGATTCCTCACTTTCAGCTTTCACCAATTCTATTTCTGCAGTTAATTTTCGTTCCGTCTCTTCGGCCTGATCTTTGAGTTCCTTGGTCTTCGTCTCTATCCGCTGCTCTAATTCGGAAAAACTGTCTTGTAACTGCTGCTTAATCTCAGCTTTCAGATTTTCCTGCCCTTCAGTAAGTGAGTCTAATTTCGTATTCAAATCATTTTGCCCTTCAGTAACTGAGGTGAATTTCGCATTAATGACAGTTTTCAGATTTTCCTGCCCTTCAGCAACTGAGGCTAATTTCGCGTTAATGTCGGTTTTCATATTATTCATGCTCTCGGTTATCATCTGCATCTCTCTCACGATAATTACCGATGGATCTAATCCATGTTGCGTACTTGCTGTTACATCTCCAGCCGTATCTACCGGGCGTTCTATTGCGCTATCTGTAGCGATCGGTTCTACAACACTTCTTACTACATCATTATTATCAGTGCTAACAGCTGAAGGCTGTTGCGTGCTGCTCTGCTCTGCTTGACTCATCTTAAACATTGCCCTAGTTAAAACCATATAAATGTTCTACTGTCACTATATATATATCTCCCTTCACACAAGAGTACTTCTGTGGCTACTTTATTACTGTACTTACACAGATAAATGCAACTGAGGCAGGTCAATCAAACTACATCTAGCATGAACACAATTAATCAACGTTCAAATATCCAATAATACTAAACAGAAAAACGTATACATCATCTACACCAGCAAGCTTTAATAATAAAATTATAGATCTGGCCTTTTCTCTGCGCCCAGCGTGTTGTCTTACATTCTTCTTTGTAGATCCACTTAATTTGACTGCGAGTATTTCCTCTCTTTTCCAAGCGTCAGTTAAGTTCGCTCGTCGTAGTTCACATGAAACAGAGAACAAAATTATTTTAACAACGTCCAAAAACGTGTCCTGTCACGGTTTGGCCATTATAATGAATTATATAATGTTATTGGAGAATATCTTTATATCTATATTACTGACTGATGAATATATGTGAATGCAGCTTGCTGCTAACTTGGTGTAATGTTTTGTCTGTACAGAGGTGTATCTGTCGCCTTTATTACCCCTTCACTCTCACACATAAATCGGTACAATAAAGTTAGGGCCTCCTGTTTTATCTTTAGGCTGATCCGCGATAAGACAGGCAAACAATTATACTAATGGAGGATTCTGAGTATTTTCTCGAATTTCATTCGCTCTCTCTCTCCCTCTCTGTCCTTTATCTATGTACAGTTTTAAATATAATGTTTCATTTACGTGATTTCAGCCCAACAGATTCTCTGGTGGAGCCCTTCGTCTTAATATTCAGCGGCTGGCTTGCTGGAAAAGATCTTTACATTTGTTATTATTGTTAAGCGCTGCATTCAGTTGTGAAAATCGATCGTTTGAACAATTCGTACATTTTACGACAGATTTAGAATTTCAGATGTGGACGAAGACTTTTTGGACGATTTTATAAAAACTCGGTGACTGCAGGGTCTCTTCGTCACAGCTGAAACTTCCCCACTAATTACAGGGCCAAGGCCATCGTCAATGATTCAGACAAAGAACTCATTCGTCATTCACTCTAGATTAAAAGGGTCACAAACCTTATTTCTGAGGAAAAGTGTATATTCAATCCATCTCCATTACATGTTCCGTTTTCTGTTGATTCCAAGTGTTATTTATTTTGCGTTTACAGTCTTTCTCTCTCTTCAAATAACCCGCTAGTGGCACAAACGTTAATAGCTCGCTTTAGCGAGAAGAAAAGCAAATATGTCTCTATTAGAAGCCCGTCAATCTTCCAACAGATATTTCCGAAGCTGTCCTTCTTACCCGTCTCTAATAACCTTAGAGAATACATATATGTATCTCTGTTATTCCACAGAATATACGTACTAGAAAAATACCTTGGCGTCGACGAGCTGTCGGCGCATATATTACTAGAAAATCTGATCAGATACTTTTCAAAAGTGAATAAATGTGGATGATTTGATTGACCATTATTAATTATTGCGTGGTAGAGGGTAATTTTCCGTAGCGAGATTACAGAGTATCTCTTTACCGATGCACTATTCCTTCTTTACTGCATACCTCGCTCCCTCGAATTGACGAATTAACACAGAAATTGCGTCGCTATGAAATACTATGGGTTCTATGATTTCTCCTTCCAAATCGAGTAACGTTTCTATATAAACGACAGGATTTTGTTTTGGGAAACGAGTATCTACTTTCCGATGCACTATTCCTTCTTCACTGCATCCCTCGCTCCCTCACATTGACGAATTAACACAGAAATTGCGTCGCTATGAAATACTATGTGATCTATGACATCTCCTTCTAAATCGAGTAACGTTTCTATGGAATCGACAGGATATTCTTTTGGGATACGACTATCTCCTTTCGGATGCACTATATCTTCTATACTGCATCCCACGCTCCATCATATTGACGAATTAACACAGAAATTCCGTCGCTATGAAACACTATGGGTTCTATGACTTTTCCTTCTAAATCGAGTAACGTTTCTGTGGAAACGACGGGATTTTGTTTTGGGATAGGAGTATCTCCTTTCGAATGCACTATTCCTACTTTATTGCATCCCTCGCTCCCTCACATTGACGAATTAACTCAGAAATTCCGGTGCTATGAAATACTATGTGATCTATTACATCTCCTTCAAACTCGAGTAACGTTTCTATGGAAACGAGAGGTTTTTCTTTTGGGATACAACTATCTCCATTCGGATGCACTATTCCTTCTTTACTGCATCCCACGCTCCCTCATATTGACGAATTAACACAGAAATTCCGTCGCTATGAAATACTATGGGTTCTATGACTTTTCCTTCTAAATCGAGTAACGTTTCAATGGAAACGACGGAATTTTGTTTTGGGATACGAGTATCTCCTTTCGAATGCACTATTCCTACTTTATTGCATCCCTCGCTCCCTCACATTGACGAATTAACTCAGAAATTGCGTTGCTATGAAATACCATGGGATCAATTACATCTCCTTCCAACTCGAGTAACGTTTCTATGGAAACGAGAGGATTTTCTTTTGGGAAACAACTATCTCCTTCCGGATGCACCATTCCTTCCTTACTGCATCCCTAGCTCCCTCGCAATGACGAATTAACACAGAAATTGCGTCGCTATGAAATACTATGGGTTCTATGACTTCTCCTTCTAGCTCGA